>NW_006160006.1:52144-60877 GCF_000334495.1 Tupaia belangeri chinensis | reverse complement strand
TAACTCTGAGCGGAGTTCAATGTGAAAACAACGAAGGCAGAGTTTGAGCTCCAGAAATTTCCTATTGCTGTACATGAACTTACGGGTCTCTAGCTTTTTACGGTCACATATGTGGCCATCACTTACATGTGCCTTATATGTCACATAGTCACATATACACACGCATTCCCACATGTGTATTTGGAATGTACGTGTGTATATATATATATATATTTCCAGAAGATTTAGGAGAAAATATCCCATAATGTCTGACTTCCCTGGGAAGGAGACACAGCACACACGTCATTCTCATACTAGCTTTCAGATTAGAGTTTTACTTTTTTTGGAGAGGTTTTGGCTATAGGGCGCATGCACTCGCCAGAAATACAGACACAGAGAGAGACAGAAAGCAAGAAATCACCCCCAGGGGAGATGGCCACGCTGCAATCCCTTCTCCTCCATTCTCCTCTCAGGATCTTGGGCACACACGCACATGCGCCCAGCATGAGTTTAAGCCACGTCGACTACATGGGAGTCCAGTGACATAGCCATTACACTAACTGCTGGTCCCCAAGGGAGAATTTTACTTGCTTTTGTTTTTCATTTCTCCATGCTCTTAACAGAGAAGCATTTTTAGTTTTTATTTCAACAGGCAAAGCTGTGGACAGTTCTGCTTTATTGAATCAATATTTGATTTTAAATAGTTTTCTTACTAGGATATTTAAATGGCTATTTATTCAATATCAGTAACCAGGGAAATATATAATTAGCAAAGGTAAAGGACAAGAGGTCTCTGTTGTAGTGTCGCTGCACTCTGTTTAGCGATTTCCCCAAACAAACTGTCCTTCCCGCTTCCTCCTTGGCCTCAGAGACCAAGGAGTCATCCCTGCTAAGGAAAAGTTCACTCAAGGAGTGGTCCCAGATTCTCACAATGTGAGCTTGGCGGTGGATCGCAGGAGAATTAAGTGAGACCTTTAACCCTCAGCAGTGAAAATGGGGTCCCGCTGATGGTGTGGACAGCAGCGAATCTTTTGTTTCCCATCTGGATTTTCTCCTGCTAAGAGCAATCTTGGGTCTCGAGGAAACCCCAGTTATTTCCTGTTTTCTCCTCCCTGCTGGCCTCCTGCTGGGGGAGGCACAGGATGGTCTAACTCAGTGAACACCGTCTTCCGCCACTGGGTGTCCTCAATGTGACAGCCAGGGGGTGCTGGACAGCTGAGGACGGCGTGAGTGCCGTCAGGTCTCCAAACCAGGACAGGGGTCAGAGGTGAGGCTGAATTGCACAGGCAGCCTGCTGGGCCTCCATAGCACTGCTCCATTTTATTATTCCTTTAGGAGAGAGATGGACACACAGAAATAGCCCACGCCCAGCCAGCTCCTGATCACGTGCACGCATGTGCCCAGTGAACTCAGGGAGGTGTCCAGGCAGGAACCAGGCCCTTGCCATGTGGTCAGCCTCACAGAGGTGACGTCTTACCGCTGTCGAGCATCCATTATGAAACCCCATTTTAGCACGCATGCCTAAAACCATCAGGGTGGCTTCTTACCTAAGAGGTTTTGGAGGGCTACCCGCTGGGTTTAGGAACTGAGGCTTGGGTGGGAGGGGAGGTCTTTTGGGTTTCTGTGGAACAGCTGGGAGGCTCTGCAGCCCCTCACCACTTCTTCCTCTCTGGGCGGCCAGCGACAACCTCTTGTAGTCTTCCCGGGCTTGCTTGGCCAGGGAGCGTCTCTTCTCATCAGCAGCTTTGGATTTTCGTACTGGAAAAACAGTGGGGTTTAAGGAAGGCCCTGGTCAGCCACACAGACCCGGTGAAGCCTGGGCCTGCACAGCGGGGGACAGAGCAGACCAGGCAGAGTCACCACCTGCTGATAGAACGGACAGTCCCAGGCAGGCTCCCTGGCCTGGTGGTTAAGGCAGCCGGATCCCACACAGCCGACTGTGCAGGGCAAATGCCTGAGCTGGCGGTTTGAAAAACACACCGGGCACATGTGCACGTGTGACCAAAATCCTGAAGAGAGGGAGAGAGGGAGGAGAAGGCAGCATGGCCGTCCCTGTGGGGAATGCTTTCTCACTGCCCTCATCCCCTCTCTCCCGGATGAATGCATGTGTCCTTCAGCTAAACAAGAACAGGACCAGCCTGTGATCCAAGGGCTGGGGCATGCCCAGAGTTCTCTGCAGATTTCTCTCTCTCTCATAGGAGTTTGGGGACAGGAGAGAGAAACAAGAGAAGGAGAAAGGGAAGTGACAGAGGGGAGTCCCTGTAAGCACTTCCTGCCCAAGGCTGGAGCCAGCTTGCATGAGGACTCAGACTGGGAGGGTGTGGATCATGGGAGGTCGTTGTCACGTCCCTCTCCCTTGCACACTCCGGATGCAGTGAGGACCACTCTGGGGCTCATGGCAGTAGACAAAGTGGGGGCTGTAAGAGTTCAAGCCCACTGTGAGGTACAACAGATGTGATGAGCCAAAACCAAAACGGGAGGCTTAACCTGTGATCATAGAACACACGGGCCCGCCTGACGCTGCCGTTCCATTTCCTTGTGAAATAGAGGGATTTTTGTTTAGTTTTAACAACACCATATTGAAGACTCTAATGTGGGGTATAAGAATAATTTTTCCTGGAGCCAGCAGGTGGCATGGGGGTTAAAGGCGCTGGATTCCCACATGGCTATCCACGGTTTGAACCCCAGACTTGGCGACTTGCTTTCTCGCTTTCCCTTTCTCTCTGTCTCTCTGGTCAAATTAAAGAATTGATAATAACAAATGGAAATAAATATTTCTTTTAAAAAGAAAGAATAATTTTTACTGCATCTATTTCCACTTCAGGCACGACTGGTCAGATCCCGTTATGTTTGATACTGAAGAGAGAGCAAAAACAGCCCGTTGTACTGGGCTGCATGGCATAGCATAAGAAAGCCACCAGCTGGATCTCGGAAATATTTTCATTTCAGAAACACTGTCACGGCAATGGCATGAGCTGGTTAGGACTGCAGGCCAGTTCGGGGTTCTCAGGATATCCCGCAGACACTGCCTGTCCTGCTCTGCTCCCTGGGCTGCCTCGGGGGCACCTAGCGGCCTGGTGGTCTCCTGAGTGGGATGGAAACCCTGCTGCTTCCTCACGCCTGAGTTCTCACAGCACCCTCGAACATCTTCCACTCAGCTCACTCTTCTCCTGTGAGGGTTAGGGCAGTGCCAGCTCAGCGGGGACTGGGGGACAGTCACCCATATGCCCATCCTGTTATTCCCACGCTCTTCTGGTTTCAAGGTTAAAAGGGATTCACTGTTAGAAAATTAGGGGGGAAAAATACCCCAAACCTCAAACTGAATAACAAGAAGAAAAGCTTAGATCAATCGTCTTGAATCCGTCTCTCCAAGAAAATTAATGTTACGTTAACAACCGTCCATTGACGTAAGATACTGAACATAGTGTTTTTCACACTGTTTTGCAGTGCTTTTCTTCTCAATGCTGAAGAGATGTAAACATAATCCGAAGTCATTAGACACTCTAGCAAAACATGTTTTCCATCATATGAACGCATCAACGTTTTGTACAAAGGTGAACAGAGAACCACTCTGCTATTCCAAAGTAGCTCGTGAGCGTGAGTAAGAACTCAGTGATTGCACCTGAGTGATCTCTCAGACTGAAGAGCTCTCTCGACAACCCACATGAAGTGCCTCCTGGACCGATCTCTTTATTAAGTGCTCAGATCAGCTGTGAGGGGGAGGGCTCAGGTACTTACGAGATGCTTGCCACTCCGAATCTTCCTTCCAGTTCTTACAAATCTGCTTGGCTCTCTCTTCCTCAGTCTGTTTGATTTCTTCCTCTTGTTTTTTCTTCATCGCTTCTTTCTTCTGTTTAGAAAACCAGAAACAAACACTGGTGAGCAAAGGAGCCGTTCTCGGGCAAGAAGGAGGGTACCGAGCCCAGCTGTTCCTATGAACTCTTTCAGGCCCACGAGGGAGGGTGGCATGGCCTTGCGGGCAGAGGCTGGGTTTGGAGTCAGCCCCCAGTGGAGGCTGGCTTTCCTGCCACCTAGCTGTGGGGAAAACGTATCATGAAAATACTACGCACAAGTCAAAGGGTTTTTGTTTGTGTTTTTGTTTTTTTGCACCAGAATAAACTCATCCTTTAATTCTGTTTTTTCACAGACTTCTGAAGCCGCCTGGTGTAACTCCGGAGCCGACTGCTGAACCTCCCCAAGCTGAGTCCCTGTAAGTAAAATGCAAAGAAACAAAACAAAACAAAACAAAACACGGCGTAGCGTTATGCTGAGGGCGAGATAACTTCTGGGAAGTGCCCGCACGCGTGTAGCACATTGCAGAGCTCAGTAAACAGTCCTTGCTGAGGGCCAGCTGGCACTGCGTAAACTGCTGCGCTGCGAGCCTGGCCCCTGTGGGGGAGGTCTGGGTTCGCATCCAGAGGCCACCAGGAGTTTGCTGGGCACACGTGTGCTCACGACCCAGGGCTGGCCAGTGCTGGGGGTGGATTGTGGCATTAAGACCCTACTGGACGTTCTCTCTCTCTCATCTCTTGCTCGTGGAAAAAATAAGTAACCTTTAAAAAATTTTAACCCCTTTCCTCAGACATAGCACTTGGTTACATTCCTGAGGCCGTGTGTAAACACTGCTCCCTGGGCCCCGTGTAAACACCACGTGGCGGCACCTGACGGGTCCACAGGGCCGTGAACGTTCTGAGGCCTCTCAACTCCTAGGTCATTGCTGGCCCTTGAACCATGTGCCCAAACACCCAGTGATTACACTGGACTAAGTTGTTGAGAAGGAATCTTTTTTGTTTAAACAAAAAATTTTTTACAGAAAAAATATTTTTAAAAAATTTCTTTTTAGAGAAGGGGAAATACAAAACTTTTAAAAATGAGAGTGTTACTTGAAAAAGACAATTTCTAATTGTGGCAAAATACACATAACAAAAATTAGAATCATAACCATTTTCACATGTACTGCTCTGCGGCGTTACGCATGTTCAAGGAAATTTGTTTTAAACTACAGAGAAACAAATAAAACCAACCACCTAGAGCCAAAAATTATTTTGTTTATTTGGATACAGCTTTCTGGAAAATGGGGTTTACAACCTGGAGAGGCTAATGAAAACCGTGGCTCGCTAAGCGATAAAACACGCTAAGAAAACGAGGAAACAAAGACCGGCCTGGCTTCCTTCTCGATCACAAGAGGCGGGTTTCGTTGTTCCTTCTGTGTTGTCTTATAGCAAGGTGAAGACTTCCTTGCCATTAAATCTTTCACCAGAACTACAGTATAAGCCTTCATGTCCGGAACCTGCTTTTTTTTTTTTTTTTTTTGAGAGATTTTCACTGTAGGGCGCGTGCGCTCGCCAGACAGACAGAGAGAGACATAGAGACAGAAAGCGAGAAATCACCCCCCAGGGGGGATGGTCACGCCGCAATCCCTTCTCCTCCATTCTCCTCTCAGGATCTTGGGCACGCACGCACACGCGCCCGGCGTGAGTTTTTAAGCCACCGGGTCCAGGACACGAACCGCGGTCGACTACGTGGGAGTCCAGCGACATAGCCATTACGCTAACTGCTGGTTCCCTGGAACCTGCTTTTGATCATTATGGACATCGCAGGCAGTTACTGGGGTGATGATTCGTAAACCGCACTTTGCTTCAGATGTAACTAAACTTTAGTGCATTCTCTGGTTTTATTTTTTCAAACACTGTTTTCCTGCCTAGAGCTAAACTTCCTTTGTTTGCTGGTAATACAAAATCCAAAGAACATCTTTGTGTCTGAGGTGATTGTCAGACTTTGCCACCCCTTACTGAGGCTGCTCACAAGCCCAAAATACATGAAAGGGCTGCTAGCAATTCCTAAGATTAAAGAAAGAAAGAAAAAAAAAAAAAAACAGTGGAGCTTGGTTGATCTTCCATATGCATATGTATTTATTTTAAAAGGTTTAGAAAATAGGGAACCAGCAGTTGGCGTAATGGCTATTTCGCTGGACTCCCACGTAGTTGACCACGGATTGCGTCCCGGACCTGGTGGCTTAAAACTCTCACCGGGTGCGTGTGCGTTCATGCGTGCCCAAGATCCCAAGAGGAGAATGGAGGAGAAGGGATTGTGGCGTGACCATCCCCCTGGGGGATGATTTCTTGCTTTCTGTCTCTGTACTAAACTGTGACTATCAGGGGATATTGTCACTTAGGAAAAGTAAGAAGTTTTAAAAATGAGTCTAGGGCCAGCAGGTGGCATGGTGGTTGAGGAGCCGGACTCTCACAGGGTTAACCACAATTCGAGTCCCGGATACGTGACTTGGAAATCACACTGGACGTGTGTGCATGAGTGCCCAAAATCCCAAGAGAGAAGAAGGGATTGCAGCATGGCCTTCACCCCTGGAGGGTGGTGATTTCTCACTTTCCCTCTATCTCCAGCAAGTCCATGTGCCCTATGGCAAAGCAAAACAAATCAAAAAAAAAAAAAAAAAAAAAGAGAGAGAGTCTATTTAAAGGAAAATATTAAGTCAGTAATAACGCACGTCATTCTTGGCTGATGGTACTCAAATGTCTGACAGTGCTGTATTGCTAAGGCTTTTCTGTTTTGATCTGCAGTGTACTTATGTCTGGGCACAGTGGGAAAGGGGGCAGAACCACTGAGCTGCAGAGAGTAAGCGATGAGGCTGGCCCTGCCTGCCGTAGGTACTCAGAGCAGCTAGAAAACAGAATTGCCTGGTCTCTAAAAATGCTCCCTAGAATTGTACTAAATTTAACAAAAGCTTACCTTATCCTTCTCTATCCAGAAAGCTGGCATTTCCATTGCCTTAACCACTTACGCCGGGCATGTGTGCGTGCGTGCCCAAGATCCCGAGAGGAGAATGGAGGAGAAGGGATTGCGGCGTGGCCATCTCCCTGGGGGGTGATTTCTCGCTTTCTGTCTCTCTGTCTCTCTCTGTCTTTCCAGTGAGCACATGCACCCTATAAGAAAAACCTCTTAAAAAAAAAAAAAGAAAAGAAAACTGGCATCTCCTCTTTAGGGGTCAGAGCTAGGTGGAGAATCAAGGGGAAGGATGAAGGAGGGAAGGGGGCAAGGGCCAGGGCCAGACACTGGTCCAGACGTCCAGGGCATGGCCCAGCCATAGGCAGTGCAAGCTGTTGGAGCATGCCAGCTGCCCGAGTCCGTGTCGTCCCGTCGCACGCACCTGTAGAAGGCCAACCTTGCAGCGTGCCCTTCCTCACGATCGCCTCGGTGGGAAGCCTCTCTTTCCACCTTGGCCCTACAGAGAACCTGGGTGACTGATCTGTGTGTTTTCTGGAATGCTCTGCCCTTGTTCAGCCACATCAAGCCAGCTCTTGCCTCTGGGCCTGTGTGCTTGCTGTCCCCTCTGCCAGAAACATGCTCTTCCCCTGACATCCACGTGGCCCCCTCCTCACTCGTTCAGGTCTCTGCTGCAAGCTCGCCTTCTCAGGGTGGCTTCCTCAGCCCCCTCTCCAGAATACCAGTGCCCCTCCCCCGGCAACCCCCAGCAGCCTCCTCCCTCGTGTTTTCCTCCACAGCTCTCATCTCGGCCTGCTGGATACGTTTCCCACCTATCTCCCCAATCCAGGATCGAAGCTTCCCAAGGGCAGTTTTATCTAATTTGTTGGCAAAATGGGTTTCCATTTCCCGTAACAATGACTAGCACATCACAAGCAATCAATATTGGTTGCGTAAGTTCATGGATCCTTTGCCTTGTCTCAACTGTCATCATTTAAAAATGACATAATGTAGACCAGCCCTAGTGTAGGCAGCAGGGTGCCGCTGGGCAATACAGGAGCATACAGGAGGGCCTGGGTTCAGATACCAGGCACAACTGCGATCCTGGCTGTCTAGAAGGCTGGGGAGAGGCTGTGGTGTGACAAGACCCTGTCAGGGGTCACTGTCTCGCTCAGGAAGGAAATTTTTTTTTAAGTGGCATAATGGAATCTGGACACTGTTCCTGAAAATCTCCTTCAGATCTTCTATGGCTGGTGCTTTAGAGAGAAGTGTGGATTATATTGGCTACGTGCCTCCAGGGACTGTGATTCCAAAACTTCATCCTGGTTTCTTCAAGCCTCAACTATGCGAGCTAGCCCAGGTCACGCGTGTCCCTGTCGAGGAGTCAGGGAACCCAGTTGAGCCGGCCTCCACCATAGCCCGAGTCAGGCCTGTGGCTTCCAGAAGCTGCTCTTGCAGGTGTGTATTTCACCCTGCTTTCTCGGACTGTCTGTGGGTCCAGTCCTATGCAGTCTTCAGGTATCTGTCCATGCCTCATTTATTTTGAGCAAGGGACGATAGGATGAATCTTGAATGATGGAGGAAGCAGGGCTTGGCAGTAGGGGAAACATCGCATTTGGGTTGATGTGGGAGAGAGCTAAGTGCCAAAGGGAGTCCCTGCATGGTGGACGTGGGTGGCAGGGGACAGGGTGCAGCCGTATGTTCAGCTGAAGTCACCACTTCCACCTTGGTCACGCCCTCCTTTGTGCCTCCGAAGTCCATGTCCCACGGCATGTGCGGCAGCCCAGAGATCGCCTCTGCTCCGGGTCTCAGCAGACATGTCTGGGCATCCGCTCACTCTTCGGTGACCTTCAAGACTTCCCCAACTCCAGGTAAATGGGTAAAGATGAATAGCTGCGTTTGCCTCTTTTAAGACAGATTTCACATTTCTGCTGCTTAATTTCACTCCTGCATGAGACTAATTAGCTAATTTGTGAAACACTAGGGAAACTGGCTTTGACCCACCCCCCCCCCGAAGCAAAGGGGGAAACTTTT
>NW_006160006.1:47747-51263 GCF_000334495.1 Tupaia belangeri chinensis | reverse complement strand
CTAGGGCAACTCGCCCCGCCCCCCCCCCCCCCGAAGACAGAGTGGAAATCTTTACCTGGTGGGACCCATATGCCTTCATACGATGGATCGAATCCGCCAACATTTGTTGAATGTTTCTCGAAGAGCTGGATGGCGACTGAAAATGGAATGAGACACATTTTCATGGCATTCGGAGCTGCGGTGCAAGCTCAGAAGATAATGTGTCAATGCCTGTCTCATTTCCACAAGCCCTAACGCTGTCCCCAGCCCCCTGGGTGGGTCTGCCCTACCAGGTTCCTGATCCCATCCCACTAAGTCAGCCGGCCTGTGGCCTCAGCAGCCCCTCTCAGCAGGGCTTAGAAACGAGTGAATGCCCAGGGCCAGGAGCTGCGGGCTTAGTGTCTTGCTCCTGTCTGGATCTGAGGCCCGGGATCACATCTAGACATCAACGTCACTCTTAATTTTGATTCTCTTCTCGATTGATCGTTGTACTCCCTGTTTTAGCTCAGACCAGGGAAAAGCCACAGTCACTGGCGTTTAACCAGGTAATGCCATGCTTCCCACCCAGGATGGGGGGCTGGCCTGCAGCAGCCCTGCCCGCTCTCCTCCCCTCTCTCTGCTCTGTGTGCAGTGTCTAGGTTTCTGCTGCTTGCGGTGGCTCCCCCAGGAGGCAGGTCCCTGCCACACGGTTCCTAGGCCCACTGTCGGATCCCCAGGTGTCATTCCTGCCTTCCACGTGCCAACCCCCGTGGACCATGACTGGGTTGACAAACTGCAGGGGTCTATCTAAAGAGCAGGTCAACTACACAGGCCTCTGTCTCCCCATCCTTAGCCTGAGTGCAGGGCCCAAGCCATGGCCCAGACTTAGAAGCCACATGCCCTGTTAGGCAAGATATAGCCACCCACAACACACAGTCCTTGTGCTCGAGAACTCAATTCTGAATGTCAGCATAGATCAAAAATTGTCAGCACATTTTCAGCAAAAGGTCTGGCCAATATTCATGAAGGGTGTTGGGGTACAGTGGGGTCACTACTGTGCCATGTACTAAACCAGTGTGGTGCAGATGGCTGGCTCTCAATTACACCATTTTCTCAGAGTCGGCATGTAGCTACCCAGAGATACTGCATTTCCTGCTGCCCTGCGGTGAGGCATGCCCATGGGAGTAAGTCATCTCAACGTGCGTAGGTGAAACTGACATCTGCTCTTCTCCCCAGGCCCTTGAAACCTCCTTCCATTGGGTTGGAATAGTGACAGCAGCTGAGCTACTGCTAAAGACAAGAGAGACACTGACAGCCTGGGTCCCTGAATGACTGTGTGGAGCTGAGCGCTCCTGAATCAAACACCTATCCTGGACTGTTTTAAGAGGGAAAAAATTAACTACTATCATCTTTCTACCATTGCATTTTAGGTCTATTTGTTTCAGAAGTTTAGTCTACCCGCGCTGGTAAAACTGACCACAACAGTTGCTGACGACGGATTCCAAGCTCTCTGCTGAGATGTTTTTACTAATCAGGGGTATTACAGTTAATTCCAGTTCCACTAATGAATTCTAGTCCTTGAGACTTCTATGTGTAGGCACTGTGTTACTTAGTATGCATGCACATGTCTGTGTGTGTATGTGTGTGTTCTGTGTGCATGCAATGTATATGGTGTGTGTGTTATGGGGGTGGAGAGGCAAGTGGTCTCATCTCTAACTCCATTTGGTTAAATTGCAATAAATATGATGGAGAAGACCTACACAAGGCTTTTTGATCTGCTAGCTACAAGGTCTTTCTTTGTTGTTTTTTGATAGTGTTTCGAATCCCAGATATGCATGCATTCTAATTTTTTTCTAATCTCCTGTTTTGCAATGTGGCCCACATTGAAGGTCATTTCTGTAAAAATAATGAATAATTCTCTCGAGATAAAACCTAAAAGTGAGCAGATATAGTTTTATTCAAGGTCCTCTTCAAGGGCAAGGACAGTCAGTCTACTGATTAATGAGTTCCTGGGTGACAAATGAGACACACATTTGTGTGTAGAAACACAGAGGGCCTACCTTTGGACTGGCACACTCTGCCAGCCTCCCAGACACACTCTGACCCATTCTGCTCTCTCTCACGTTCTCTTGCAGGAGAAGAGGAGGGACCCTGGCTGTATTCAGGCTGCTGTCCATGTTGAGGGTCCCTAAGGGCCTCGACTCAGCCATGGGGCATTAGTGCTGACCCAAACTCCCAGCAAGGATGAGTCTGTTCTCACAATGCATCCCCTGTCATTTCCCGGCATCCTAAGAACTTGCCTTCATACTTGTCCTTGCCAGGAAATGACATCTGCTTCCAGCCTGTATGTCTCAGATGGGCGGGGTGATGGCTCAGTCCTGCTGTTCACCATCCCCTCCAGTTTAGTGACAGGCACTAAACCTTAGACTCTTCTCCTCATTTTCTCTATTTTACAGACATTTATTATACATAAATTTATTATTAATTAGATATAAAACATTTTTATAGGGGAAGAAGTGACTAACCAAATACCTGACTTGTGTTAGGTGCTGAAATAAGTGCCTGGTATTTATTATCATATTTGCTTTTCACAAAAATCCTACCAGGCCGTATGAGTTTTCTATTGCTGCTGTAACAACTTAGGACAGACTCAGTGGGTTAGCACAATGCAAGATCACTATCTTACATCTCTGCAGGTCAGAGACCCAACACGGCCACACCAAGGTGTCAGAATGGCTGTGCTCCCTCTGAGGTCACAGCTAGGGGTCCTTCCTGCCACTTCCTGCTCCTGGTGACCCCTGGCTGGTGGTGGATCCCTTCACTCTTTGCCTGTCTTCACTTGGTCTCCATCCCTGGTGTCTGTCTCTCAGATCTGCCTCTGCTTTTTTCTTACAAGGTCGTTTGTCCAGTTTCAGGCCTGTCCTAAATCCAGGATGGTGCATTTTAACTTAATTACATCTGAAAAAAAAAAAACTATTTCTAAGTGAGCCTGCACTCTGAGGGTCTGCATGTGTGGAAATTGGGAGGACACTATTCAACCCACTGTAGTAGCACCTGCAGAGCTGACACAGAAATGTAAGTCTACCATTAAGTCAGGTGTACAGGTGACCCAAGCTGCCCTGCTACATAAATGCTCTCGTTAGTGCCCCTCACACCACCTCCCCATGCTTCTTATCGCAAATGTCATAGGAAACCCCCAAGAGCATCTTCTCAGACGTCGGGAAAGATGCTAAGCAGAACGTAGCCTTTGACCCATGCTTTCTGGATCCCTTGTACCTCAAGGCTCCCATCTCCCCTGTCCCCACCCTGTTCCACATGGTTTAGCAGATAGCACTCCCTCGGATATTTATGCTATGGTTAAAGAATGGTAACCATGGCAACTTTTTTAATTTGGTTTTTTTTTTGACCTTTTGTCCTACTTTTGAAAATGTTTTCTAGCACAATGCTGTAATTCAAGTGCAAAAATAAGCCTGCACACCTAATGTTTCTGAAGGAGGCTCTGTGCGGCTGCTCTGGCTCAGTCTGGAGGAATGAGAAAGCCAGCCATGTGGAAAGAGT
>NW_006160006.1:32394-47716 GCF_000334495.1 Tupaia belangeri chinensis | reverse complement strand
AAACGTGTTGAGTGCAAAGCAGGCCTGGGGAAGCATGGTGGCCACTCGGATGTCAGGAAAGCGCCCAGAGCAGACCTCAGCATGTAAACCAAACTTTAGAATTTTGTACCCGTGAATATTTTGAGCCTCAGAGCCCTTTGTAAAGCCTCGTCACGTTGCTCATATCAGTGAGGGAGCCAAGTGCACGAGGTAATAGTCGGTGGTTAAGGAGTGGCCTGCAGGCCCTGGGGCCCTGGTTTTGCATAAGATCTTGGGCAGCTGCTTGACCTTATGTGGCCTCACTTTCTGCCCCTGTAAGTGGACAGATGAAGCTCTAGTTCATGAGGCTATTGTAAGGATTCAATGAGACACTCAGCAGCGGCTCTGCCACGGAAGAGCCCTTGACCCCTATTCATTATTGTGGTATTTCCCAGTGTGTGAGGGTGGCATGACAGAGAACCATATCCCACGTGACAGCGTCTAACAGGTCAAGAGTGCACGCCGCCAGGGCCGAAGGGCTGGGACATGAACGCAAGTCAAACAGCTGCCACTCCCCCGTTAATTCTCGGTGTCATTAAATTCCTGGTGGAATAAGGTCCTTCGTAATAAAGTTATATTGTTCCTCCAAACTATAATTCAACCTGCAAATTACATATGAGCTCATTAAACCACCTGAACCGTAACAGAATTCATAGCGGTTCTGAGTACAAAATTCCACTGTGCTGGGGACATCACTGTCCCCACAATCGTGGGGAGAGTCTATGCAACCAGGAGGGGAAAGCTTGATAGAGTGTAATCTGGATCAAGAGTAGGCAGGCCCTCTGTAAGTAATGTATTGGAACACGGCCAGCGTTTGTGCAGAGTTGTGACAGAGACCGTGTGGCCCAGAAAACTCAAACGTTAACCAAAGAAGTTTGACTCTATTTTGTAGAAAACAAAACAGGGTGGGGGGACCCCTGCAAATAGCTCCAAAGACCAAGTTCTGGGCAGTCACAGGGACACAGCAGCAGCACAATGCTCTCTGGTGCTGGACCCACATGGGAACATCCCAGTTCATGTCCCCAGGTCTTCCTGAACACGCCCGGGCACACACACACACGGCCAAGATCTGGACTGGCCGAGGCTGGGGTGGATTCTGGCATGGAGACCTTGTTGTGGGTCCTTGTCTCTTTCTGTCTCTCTCTCATGGAAGAAAGAGACTTTTTTAATGCCAACTGTTATCCTTTGAGATCTCTCTTCATACCTTCAGTCTCATGAAAAGGGGGTGCTTTATCTCTTTCAGGAAGCAAGAGGTAAGCCAGATTCCCCAGAACAAAGCAAACCGCAGGACCACAGAGTTGGGAGGTGTTCTTGCTGGTCTGCCCCACCCTCTCAGGGCTCCCTTTTCTTGATCTCCCCCGTGAGGAAACCCTACACCTTTACGGGTGGGGGGTGTGAAGGACTCACATGGCTCTTCTCTTCGTCAAGGGCCACTGCTGGTCTGGATTCTCGCCCTGACTCTTCTGCCACTTTCCTTCCGGTGTTCCCGGTCACCCAGGTATCGGGGTGTCTGTCACAGTACTGTGATTTTATTGTCAAGCTGTTGGTGAACTCCTCAACCTCAGTTTTTCTGTAGAGGAACAAAAGCAAAATTATAAAAAATATTCTTCAGTATGGATAGCATTTCTAAGCCAGAGGCCTTACACTCAAATTGTGCGAAAAACCAGTAGTGCCAGGGGACTTCAAAAAGTTCATGATTTTTGCCATAGGGTGCATGCATTCACTGGAGAGAGACGGAGAGAGAGGGAAGGTGAGAAATCTCCCACAGGGGGATGGCCACGCTGAAGTCCCTTCGCCTCCATTCTCTTTTTGGGATTTTGGGCACACGTGCACACACGCCTGGTGTGATTTTCAGGCCGATGGGTCCAGGACTCTAACCATAAAGTCAGTCATGTGGGGTCCAGTGCCTTAACCACACCACCTGGTGACCTGAGATGGTTCCTTTTATAGAGACATAATTGTGTTTCCATTATTCCCCATCCCTCTGCTTCCTCAGCCCTCATCCTTCTCAGCCTCTAGTCATTTTCATCTTTTTACTTCTACGAGGTCCTTTTCTTTTCTGGGTTCCCTCCTATAAGGGAGAACGCATGGTATTTCCCTTCCTGTGCCTGCATTGTTTCATTTAACACCATGTCCTCCATGCAGACCCATTCCATGTCAAAGGTCAAGATTTCATGCTTTTTCATGGCTGAGTAGTGTTCCATTGTGTGTATATGTGTGTGCGTACATGTGTGTGTGCACACATCCCATCTTCCACACACACTCATCTGTTGATGGACACTGTGGTTGAGTCATAGCCTGGCTACTGTGAAGAGCTCGGAGTGTTTGTAAGTTGGCTCAGTCTCTCGCTGGTTTGCAGATCTCATACCTGAGCTCCTTTGCTTCCTGTTCTGCTTTCAGCTGGGCCCTCTCGGCAAGAATTTCATCACAGAGCACATCGTAGGGTTTGTCGAGGTGGTGCTCACCCATCACCCAGACCCAGACTTCCTTATCAGCTCCTAGTTTCCAGTGGACAGATTTGCCATTCTCTGCAAACAAAGCAGAATTCAGATTGAACAAACACTTCTAGCCATGCACTAGGTTTCTGTTTCCCATTCCGAAAGTATTTAGGGGTGTTAAGAAAACATAGTAAGTGAGGCAAAGCTCTTCTAGCCCTCAGGAGCGAGTGGCATTCACAGGCAGCAGTGATGGGAGGCAGTGAGCAGCCACTGATAGCAATCATTGTTAAAAATATCGTGGGTGTGGGGCCAGCAGGTGGCATGGAAGTAAGGGTGTGGGACTCCCATACGGTTGACTGTGGTTCAAGTCCTAGACCTCGCAGCTTAAAAATCATGGTGGGCATGTATGTGTGCCCAAAATCCCAAGAGGAGAATGGACTGACCATTACCCACGGTGGGATGATTTCTCACTTCCATCTCTGCCTTTCTCTGGTGAGTGCACACGCCCTATGCCAAAAGTCTTAAAAGATATATATATTCATGCGTGTGGTTTTGCACGTGCACATTTTGTCCCCGGAGAAGCTGAGATGGGAGGAGAGCGTTCACTGTGTGGGTCACCTGTTCTGGGAGCAAAACTAGCACTGGACCAGGACCTCCGAGGGCTGGGAATCTGCCTGCAGCTCAGAGCTGACGCCTGCCCCAGCAGAACTGGCTGCAGTTCTGGTGCTTCCTGTCTTCACGGGCTTCCTCCGGTGGCTAAAACATGCGTGCCAGGGCTTCGACAGAGATGCCGCAGTAAAACGCGAGGCTCTGTGAGGCTGGCGCACGTGGGGAGGCTTTGAATTCCTGTCCAGAGACTCGCTGAAGACCCAGGCCTGTGTGTGCCCCAATCTGGGGCTGGCTGGGGATGGATCACAGTGTCAGGATTCTGCTAGAGGTGTCAGCCCTCTGTCTCTGTCTCTCCCTGTCTCTCTCACTCATGGATGAAATAAATAAATAAATTCTTAAAAAAAAAACCCGTTAATTAAAAAAATAAGAAGTTGAGGCAGTAGGTGGCATGGAGGGAAAGGCGCTGGGTCCCACGCGGCTGACTGCAGTTACAGTCCCCGCCTAGTGGCTGGAAAAACATGCTGGGCTCATGTGCGTGCATGTCCAAACTCCCAAGAGGAGAATGGAGAAGGGGCTGCGGCATGGCCATTCCCTGGAGGTACTTCTCACTTTCCCTTTCTCTCTCTGTTTCTGTCTGGTGAGCTTACATGCCCTACAGCAAAAAACTAACAATAACACAAATTTTAAAATAAAATAATAAGCATGCATTTTAGAATTAGACCGGCTATGTTCAAGCCCTCGCTCTCCCACGACTTGGACAAATGACTGAATCTCGTTCAGACGCCACTTCGTCATCTGTAAGATGGGAATGCTAACGCCCACTCCACCGGATCATGGGGATGAGCCACGGGAAAGACTTAAGGGAGGTCAGCAGAGGTTAACTCCGTCCTCGCTGTCCCCTTACTTACCCACATGGCTGCTCAGAGATTCACACCAGCTCCTGAGAAGATAATACTCCCAGGTAGTCTGATACCTGGCGAAGCTACTTAAATAACCCTTGTTTACAATCGGTCTCAGGGGTTAGATTACATTCTAGTTCCCTGAAATGCGGCCACGGGGTCATGCTCCCTGCGACCAGGGGAGGGTGGAGTGTCCCTAGGACAGGCAAAGAGGTGTGGACCTAACGCTAAAGGAGCAGACCCCCTGCTGTGGACCAACGTGGGTTCTAGCTAAGATCCCAAACTAGCTGGTGGGGTTGACCATGTGACACGCGGGCACCAGCAGGAACTTCTGCTCGGCCATGCTCTGTGGGTAAGACACCCACACGGACAATTTCCAGTTCAAGTGTTTCCTGTCCCACGTCCTGGTGACCTACGCTGTGCCGTTTCCACTACAGAAACAAGTAGCTCAGGCCAAACTTGTCCTTTCTTTTCTTTTTTAAATTTTGCCAGAGGGGATGTATGCTCACTGGAGAGAGACAGAGAAACTGAGAGTGAAAACAGGAAAGTGGATTATATGCCCCCAAGACACGGTCATGCTGCAATCCCTTCTCCTCATCTCGCCCTCCTCTGGGCGTGCACACGTGCACCCTGTGTGGTTTTTAAGCTACTGTGTCCAGGACTCGAACCAGTAGGTCACCGTGTGGAATCCAGTCCCCTTAACTACAGGTCACAGGCTGGCTCAACTGGTCCTTCCTTCTGGCACTTTCTCCCCTTCGGTGCAGCAGGCACTCCTACAGATAATGACCCTCCAAGAGAGATACTCGGGAGAGGAACACAGGCCTGCGGCTTCTCCACGCCAGGACCCGGATGTATTGTTCAGGAGACTGACCATCAGGGCACTCTTCACAGGTGGGGAACAGGGAAGGTGGCTACTACGTATTAATAGCCACAGCTCATTAACTCTGGTCACACCTCATAGCTTCCCTGACCACCCTCCCCAGGGTGGGGCAGCTCCAGCACTTCATCACATCCTCCTCTCAGCCTTCCCTCAGGCTCTGCCAGACTTGACCAGTCTTTGCCTCACAGCAGGAGGAAGGTGCCCAGGGTGCCAGGGGCCGAGGGGTCGTCTGTTCGGTAAACGCTCCCTGCTTCTCCATACTCTCCCAGGCTGCTCTGCAGAACTCAGGGGCAGGAAGAGCAGTTCGAGAGCATAGAAAGATTTCTTTCCATTTTATGGTATGTATTTGTTTAGGTTTTTGTCACAGGGCCCATGCACTTGCCAAAGAGAGACAGAGAGCAACAGAGATGGAGAGAGAGAAATCACCCTCTGGGAGGTCAGCCACGCAGCAGTCCCTCCTCCTCCACTCTCCTCTGGGGATCTGGGGCATGCACACACACGCGGCCGTAGTGAATCCCAAGCTACCAAGTCTGGGACTCAAACCGCAGTCACCACATGGGATCCAGTGCCTTAAGCAACACACCACCTGCTCGCTCTGAGTTCGTATTCAGTATGTGTGTGTGTGTGTGTGTGTGTGTGTGTGTGTGTGTGGCTTTTTTTTTGTACATGTGGCTCTGTGTAAGCATTGTGGGTACACGTCAAAATGTGCAACTGTTTCAGTAAATGAAGAGAGATTCTTCCGGTACATCTGTATTTGTGAGAGTTTCCAGAGATTGTGGCTCTTCGGGTGATGCCTATGTTGTCACCATGGGTTTCAATCCCTCCGTCAAAAGACTGAGGGTGTCCATCATGGTGTCTTAGCAGTTATGAAACTGGGTTATGAACACACTCACCGGACATAGCGATGTGCACCGTACACTTCACGTTCTGGCCCCTCCCTCCCTCCCTCCCTCCCTTCCTTCCTTCCTTCCTTCCTTCGTTTTTTATTTGCCAGAGGGTAAATGCACTTGCCAGAGAGAGACAGGGAGAGACAGGGAGAGAGAGGAAATACCTCCTCCCATGAGCCACGGTCATGCCACAATTCCTTCTCCTCCATTTCACCACTCTGCCAATATTTGGGCACATGCGTGTGCGCACACACACAAGTACATGAAGTGTGTTTCCTTTTCTTCTTTTTTAAAGATTTCTTTATTTAATTTTATTTATCACCATCATTACTTTTTTTAAGCCAGAGAGAGAGAGAAAGAGAAAGGGAAAGCAAGAAAGCAAGCTACAAGGTCCAAGACTCAAACCATAGACAGCCATGTGGGAGTCCAGCGCCCTAACCACCATGCCACCTGCCAGCCCTGCATGAAGTATTTTTCAAGCTGCTGGGGCCATGTGTGATCTGGCTGTCTTAACCATCAGGCCAGAGGGCTGGCCCTTTGACCTGGTTACGAAAACAGTCCACCTGCCCATAACCATCCTGCCTGTGCAGCTGTCTTCAGAGTACCTGAAAGTTTATGCTCACAAAAATGTGTTGTATTGTGTAAAGTGGCCTGTTGTTTGCTGGATTTGTTAACCTGGGTGGCAATCCTGGACTTACTAGCGCCGATGTCAATTTTATATGTGTTACTCAGCTATGGTGCTTATTTTAGAGATGAAAGGACAGGAAGGAAGCTGGGAAACCCGCACTGCACTCTGGTCCTGGGAAGGGGGTGGTGCTACAGGTAAGAGGGAGCTTGGACCAGACCTGAGGAGACCGGTGGAATCCACGGGGGTAGCTCCATTATTGCCCAGCATGGTGCTTACCATGAATGGTGAGACCACGCCCAGTTGAACTTCAAGGCTCAGAGTTTGGGGACAGATGCTAGCAGAGAAGGGTCAGGAGCCCTGGGTTGGACTTGAGTTTATCTCCTGAGTGTCACCACTGGTGCAGACAGAGTCTGTCTCTAAGTTTGTTTTCTTATTTGAAGGAAGAAGGGGGACAACATTTAGCTCACTAATTCTTGCGACAATTCAGTGAAATCCTATACCGTAGCTCCCCCGCCCCCCCCCATCCTCAGAGATGCTCACCAGATAACAGATGCCAAGGCTGAAATTCAGGTCTGGTGTGGCAATATGGAGGGAGAGGCCCGGGCATAAGGGGGTGGACCTTCACAGAGAGAAGAGCTGCTCCGGGGAGATCAGACTGACCTTAAGCTTAGCCTGGGATCTGTGACCTCGGGAGCCTGCATGTGCCTTCAGGGCGTCGTAGACATTGTGCACTTGTACATAAAATGTTAGGCACCTCTCTGCAAAGCTGAGCCCATAGGGGAGGGTCCCAGGTTGGTGTCCCAAGGTCTCCTCGCATGGCAGGCACACGTACTGTGATCCCAGCGGGGTGAGGCCGGGGGCACATTGTGGTGGAGGGCCCTGTTGGGGATGCTTTCTCACTGTCTTTTTCTCATGGAGGAAATAAATAATCTTTCAAAGAAAAAGAATGCAAGGAGACTTATAGTCCAGCCCAGAAAGACCAAAGAGTTACGCTACCCTGTGGGCGTGTTCCTCATGGACGGACACGTCTGTTCTGGACAGTGCTGGGGAACACGAAATCCAGCAGACCAGTTCTGGGCACCCGTCAGTGGGTGACCTTCTGCATATCACTCAGCTTTGCCGAGTCTGAGTTTCTTCCTCTGGGAGACAGGACAGTGAATACCAACTTGGCAAAGGCTGTGTGAAGATTAGACAAGACGTGTGTAAGAGTGTTTCCCAATGTCTGCAACGGCAGGGACGCAATACCTGGCTGGTCCTGATAACAATAATAATAAGTGAGGTACTCATTTATGTCCTTATCTCTAGAAAGGCCTCCCTGAAAAATAAAAGTTTAAATAGCAGACAGTATCAGGTGGCGCTCACTCAGCTGACTCTCTTTTTGAATCCGTATATACACCAAGCATGAAATGGAGATTCATTTTCCCAACCTTAGAAACCTTGAATGATTTTACACCATTTGAGTTTTCCTGGCTTAATGAAAAATGAGGAGAAATTGGTTTTGAATGCGTCTGCCAATGCCCTTGAAAGCTCTGTGTGTGCGTTTAACTACTCAGGTATTCCTCCATGACAGAGCGTGTGTGGACCGTGAGGGGGCAGCGGACGGGGCAGCGAGGGTGTGCTTTTCTGTGTCTCAGTGTACACAGAATTCCTTGCCACGGTCTCAGATAACACGCTCACGCCAGCACTGAGTCCTTGCAGCAAGGAAAAGCACATCTGAAAACCCTCCTCACACTAAGCAAATGGCATCATGGTTTTTCTCCATAGAGCAGTCTCTTACATTTTAAAGCGGGGGTGGTTCTCTAAAAAAAAAAATATTTCAAAGTAAAGTTTTTAAAACGCAGACTGAGGTGTAATAATGCTGGGTAAAGTCTCTTCACAATCTAAATGAGGTATAGCGATTCAATGTGTGAATAAAAATATAAATAAGTAAAAAGAAAAAAAAATAAAACACTTCCTATGCAACTACAAACTTAAACATAAAAAAATGAAATGAAATGCAAACACGATCGTCATAAAGATGCTGAGAGAGGGACTGTCTTCTGGTAGTGGCCCAGAATGAGAGGAGAGAACCCCCTGGAGCCTGCAAGTCCAACCCACCGGTGACTTTTCACTCCCCCTGAAGGTCAATCTGCCTTCAAGTAACGGATCTGCTTACGGCTGCACAACTCCATGGGAAAAGCTCTGCGTGTGTGTGTGCGTGTGTGTGCGTGTGCCCACGAGTGCATGTGTCTGCATGTGAACTTCAAGTTGTGGAATTAGAATCTCAGTAACATACATAATTCACCCACCCAAATGGAACTCACACCGGGTTGCTGTGGCCAGCGTGAAACCGTCCAGACGGGCCAGGACGCAGCTGCCGACATGCTCACGAAAGACAGCGGCTAGGCTTACCTTTCCTCGGCCTGGATTTCACTGGCACGGACTCCTCCTTTTCCATCGCTGCTTCTCTTTCTTTCCATCGTCGGATCTGTTCCTCCCTCATCTTGAAGAACAGGATCTGTTTCTGCTCTTCGCTGAGCTCTGCCAGGAGGTCCGGGTCTATGTACATCTCCGACAGGATCTGCTTCAGCATCTTTGCAGGTATGCGGTCTTATTCACCTGTGGCCGAAGTTCCCGAAAATGGCTTGCATGTGCACCCCACGGGCCACGCAGGGGTGGGCCCACAGGCCTTCCTGGAGGCTCGGGCAGCGCCGCAGTCCGCACTGACCGGACGCCCACTCAGCAAAGTGGCTCCTGGGCCCTGGCACGTTCACAGGACCTGCAAAGAGCAAGAGCCCCACATCAGACCGTACCAGGTGTAGACGCTGGGTAAGGACACGCTTGTAAATGAAGGAGGAAATGGAGTATCATTTTCATTTCAGAGGGAGAACGGAGGAAGGCCCAAGCACACTTTGTTAAGAATGCGTGTAACCTCTGTCCCATAATTTCCAAAGATACTTTATCAGAAAAACAAAACAAACCCTGACTTTCTACAGGTCAATTGCAGGTCGGCCTGAGACCGACAGAGGCTGGCCTTCTCCCAACTGAGCACACATGTTATTACCTCAGAGCCTGACAAACCCACGCCTATGGCTGAAAAAGAAAGTTTAAAAAAGGCCACAGGGAAACATTAAACAGCTCTCTCCAAACAACCTGTTTCAAAAGAAAATATTACTTTTGAGATTTCACCGAGTTACTCACCCCAAACCAAAGCACACCAGAGCCATGCTCAAGGAAGGAAAAAGAAAAATCAGACCACGATGCGATTTTTGTAGTTCCCCTTACAAGCAGCACTGAATCAACACAGTCATCCACTTTTATTGTCACCCAAGGACAGTGTGATTTCCAAACCTTCTAAACAGCACAGGTAGAGGTGAGAACATTCTGGAAGGTCACCAGGTCAAGGTGTACACTTTCCAGATAATCTAATTTAACAGAATCTAAATTTACAGACCAGAGGGACTGGGGGAATGAAAAGGTCACTAGGTCCATGACAAAGGATCCTTGATTTATACATTTATTGGGAAGCTCTTTCAAGAAGCAACTGGGGAGGACTGACAGGTGGTAGCTGGTGGTTAAGGGCACTGGACTCCCATATGGCCAACCATGGTTTGAGTCCCAGACCTGGCGGCTTGCTTTCTCATATTCCCTCCTTCTCTCTCTTTCACTCTGTCCCTCTGTGGTCAAATTTTAAAAAATAAAGTTAAATAAAATAATTCTTTAAAAAACAACAAAAAAGCAACTGTGGATTTGCACATGCATGGTAGTTTCATAGAGCTTCTATAAATGGCAGCAAATCCACTGAGGTTTTTTCCTGCTCTACACATTCCTATTGGTTGATTTTTTTTAAGAAAAGCTTCATACTTTTATAATCCGAAGGAAATTATGTGCCTATATTAATACAGTCTACAGTCTGCAACAAAAAGACTTTTGCTTCAATGTAACAGGAAATACAAAACTTTACTCCTACTCGTCAAGATCTTCTACGGTCTAAGAAATTGACTAATAATTTGGTGCTTACGATGGTTCAATAATTTCACCATCTATGCACGTCCTGTCCTGTCAAATATCTTGTTTCTCTGGGCTGGCCCTATAGCCTAGTGGTTAAAGGAGTCAGATCCCACATGGTTGCCCATGGTTTGAGTCCTGGTGCCAGTGACATGAGAAACACTCCAGGGCCAGCAGCTGGCATAGCAGTTACATTGCCGAATTCGGTTCAAGTCCTGGACCCGGTGGCTTTAAACTCATGCCTGGTGTGTGCATGCGTGTGCCCAAGATCCCAACAGGATGGAGAGATGGAGGAGAAGGGATTACAACCAGATCTCATTAAGAGGTGCTTTATACCTCGCTCTGTGCTCTCTCTCTGGCAAGCACACACACCCTCTGGCAATTAAAAACCAAAGGGAAAAAAAAAAAACCTGAAGAACAAAAAAAAAGCCAGCAAATGACAAAGTAGTTACATCATTTTAAGAGGTGCTTTATACCTCGCTCTGTGCTCTCTCTCTGGCAAGCACACACACCCTCTGGCAATTAAAAACCAAAGGGAAAAAAAAAAACCCTGAAGAACAAAAAAACAGCCAGCAAATGACATAGTAGTTACATCATTGGACTCCCTCATGGCTGACCATGGTTCAAGTCCCGGACCTACTGGCTTGAAACTCATACCTGGTTCATGTGCATGCATGCCAAGATCCCAGGAGGAGAATAGAGGAGAGAGGAGGTGTGGACATCCCTACCCCCAGGGGATGATTTCTTATTTTTTGTCCCACTGTCTCTATCTCTTTATCTCCCCAGTGAGCTTACGTGCCCTAAAGCAAAAACCTCTAACAACAAAAAAAGAAATTTTTTTGTACTAAGTTCAAACACATCCAAACTTTAGACCCTTCACCACTTCATGGCAACCACAATTTTGGCATCTTTGAAGTCCTTTACCTCGTTACTCAAGTGGTTCGATTATTTAAAAGAATTATTTATTTTATTTTATTAATTATTGTTATTATTTCTTAATTTGCTATAGGGCACTTGCACTCACCAGAGAGAGAGGCAGAAAGTGAGAAAGCAAGCCACCAGGTCTGAGACTCGAACCGCAGTGGGAGTGCAGTGCCTTAACCTCTACATCACCTGCTAGCCCCAGAACAGCTAGATCTTTTTGTTTTTGAGAGAGATTTTTGCTGTAGGGCACATGAGCTCTCTGGAGAGACAGAGAGAAACAGAGAGAGAGAAAGTGAGAAATCACCCCCCAGGGGGATGGCCACGCTGCAACCCCTTCTCCTATATTCTTCTCTTCGGACTTTGTGCATGCACGTACACATCCATGCCAGGTATTAGTTTAAGCCGCCGGCTCCAGGACTTGAACTGCAGTCGACCATGTGGGACTAGAGCAATGCAACCATTATGCCCTCTGCTCCTGCCAAGAGCTAGATTTTTAAAGCTCCTCTCACTGCCCGGGGTCCCCCGTCAGCTTCCCTCTTCCTGCCCTGCCCTGCCCTGCCCTACAGCAGGAGGGAGACAAGCGTGCTCGTTAGCCGGCACATGCAGCGTCGAGATGCACTAGCTGCTCCGCGTGCAGCAGGGCCTCGACTGAGGCGACCACCATTCTCACTAACTACACCCCTAATCCCCGAGAGCATCCAGCCACCAGGATTCAAAGGGAACAGAGTATTCAGAGAAGCTATAAAGAACTAACAGCGATTTCACTGTCTCCACCGGTCAGCCTCCTCCCTCTCAGGCCCCTGTGGTGACTCTCTGTTCTGCTTTGAGAAGACCCTCAGAGGCCTTCGCAGCGGCAGAGTGGATGTCTTGACTTTTCGCCTTTAACAGCTTCTTAAGTGTGAACCAACCAAATCCACACTGAGGAAGAGGGCGAAGAAGATGAGTCTCCCCTCCACGGGAGGAACCTGGGTCTTTGGCACATTGGTGACACTCCGAGTTACAGTGGGAGGAAGCCAAAGGGGACAAGTCCTTGACATTCCAGCAGCGGCGTCACGTCACGTGGGCACATTCCATGGCTGCTGTGTTGACTGTTGACTGGCAGGAAAGGAGCAGTCCAGTGAGGCCGAGGCTTCTGCTCTGTGCTCCATTTAGAAGGGGGCGAGTTCTGTCTAAGGAGTGAAGAGACCCTCAAAACGAAAACCCTAAACGTGTCAAATTCCCATTCTTCTCTCCTTGAAAAATGCATATTGTGGAAAAAAAAAACAAACTATGCATGGATTGCAATATTTTTTGGCACCAAAATGAATCTGTGCTTTAACTCCACTTTTTCATATACTTTTTGAAGCCCCACCATATTTGTGGCAGGACACTGCGCAGGGTGACCCCCTTCACCTTCACGTAGCCCTGGCGTGCTGCTCAGCGCCACACCCGTGTCCCAGGTTAGAGCTGGAATGCAGAAGGGCAGCAGCTGGGCGGCGGCAGAGCCCGGCAGCCTGGCTCTCAGTCCGCTCCACTGGACCCGGCACCAGGATGCTGTTTCTCTGGGATCCCAGAGCCAGAGCATCACCAGAACGCGGTGAGACAAAGACCAGCCAATCCCTGCTGCGTTGGCGTGTGGAACCGAAGGTGCCGGCATGGTGCCTCTGGGGCCGAAGCCTCAGGTTGGCCAATGCATATCAGCTTAGGGGAGGACGGCTATTGAAAACCCGCTGTGCCCGCCAAAGAGGACAGCAAGCAGCCAGCTGTCACACTGACCCGGGCCTGCGTATCTGCCTCCTTCATCCACAGGGTGCTCAGTCTCTCCATTTCCTCTTCCAAACGACCGCCAGGAGCAGTGCCAACAGCACCGCCTCACACATGGAAGATGTCTGTGGACATCCACGCACGTCCACGCACCCTGTGATGGGGTGAACCTCAGCTCTGTGGGTCTGGACTCGGCTTTATTTTGTCGTTTGTAACCAACATGGGTTTCCACTAAACTAATCATTCTTGAAGCAAAGAAACAGGATTCTCCCTGTGTCCTCCGAAGAGACTTGGGGGACTCCAGAACACGTGTGTCTGGGGGTTCCTGGGCCTCGCCGGTGTGAACTGTCCCCCAGCCCACCCCAGGCTTTCAGATGGAAGTTCAGGTCACCTGCTGGTCCCCAGCTCTGCCTCTCAGGAGCGACGTGGCCTGACTTTCTCGGACTCAGTTTTCTCATCTGTGAAATGAGGGCCCGTCCAGCCTGCGAATGTCCGTATTTTGTGCATTTTGCCATGTAATCTGATGTGGAGTTGAAAAAGCGAGGCCAGTGTACAGGAAATGGAGAGGAGGAAGTAGCTACTGGGGGTTCCCCACCTTCGCCCTGCTGATAGGGACTCCGTAGCCAAAGGCTTTCCCTGTGATATGAAGGGCAGGAAGCTTTCAGTTATTCATGGTCTCAGAGATAAGAACACAAGGCCGATTCAGGTTTTTCTTTCCTTGTAAAGCCTCTTTCTTAAAAGTGAGAAATGACGAGCAACAGCTTATATCTGCTAAAAAGAGAGACAATTGTTTTTGTTTTATTTGTCAAAGGGCAATATGCACTAGGCAGAGAGACAGAGAAAGCACCCCTCAACGGCGCACACAGTCCCTTCTCCGTTCCTCCATCGCGCTGGGACTTGGAGCGCATGCGGTGCATTTTTCAAGCCAGTGTGCCCGGATTCAAACTTCGGTGGGCCATGTGAGACCTGACTCCCTTAACCATTAGTCTGGCCACCAGAAAACAATTTCTTTTTTTCTTTTTCTTTTTTTTTTTTTTTCCTTTTTGAGAAAGATTTTTGCTATGGGGTACATATGCTCGCTGGAGAGACAGAGACAGAAAGACGGGAAATGGGAAGTCAACCCCCGGGGGATAGCCAAGTAGCAATCCCTTTTCCTCCATTCTTCTCTCGGGGTCTTGGGCATGTATGCACACGTGTCGGGCCTCAGAAACCAATTTCTAAAGGGTCATAGCCTCCATTAAGACTTCCACATACCCACAGATTTGGCCTATGTCCTTAATCACACACACACACACACACACACACACACACACACACACACAACGAAGCCCAAGATAAAGGCTAAATCATTAAATTACTGTGGTCTGGACAGCATTGCTTTAATGTTAAGAACACAGTTTGAAGGACCAGGAGATGCCATCAGGGTTATGTCGCTGGACTCCCGCATAGGGACTGCTGGTGGAGTTCTGGACCCAGCAGCTTGAAACTCACGTCGGGTACATGTGCACATGTGGCCAAAGTCTCAAGAGGAGAACAGATAGAGAATTGTGGTGTGGCCATCGCCCTGCGGGGTGATTTTTCACTTTCTGTCTCTCTTTTACTCTGTCTCTTGGGGAAGCACATGCACCCTATAGCAAAAACTTCTCTCTCTAAAAAAAAGTATAGTTTGGATCCTAATGTTTTTTAAATCAGCCAGCTTTGTTTTTAGACTTCCAGTTTTCTTATTCAGTTTTATCTTATTAATATATCTGCTAAAGGTTTATTTCTGAGGACAAAATCCCTTAGAACAAGAGTTAGGTACGTCGTGTAAATATTTACTGTTCTTCAGGAATATGAAATTACTGTCCACACGATTTACCTAAAGCTTTCACTCGACTGCCGAATCTGTGGGCATGCATGTCTCGCACTTACGTATCCACTGTTTCCTTCACTCATCATATCCCAGCCATCGCTCCACTGACCAGCAATCACAGAAAAGCCTCTGGGAAAGTTAGGATCTAACCTCGGAAAGAGGAAGGTTCCAGGCTCTCGGCTTCTCCGAGACCCCAGGAAATCCCGGGCAGACAACACTGCCAGTTGCGAACCATGGCTCCTTCAGGTGACGCATGAGCCCCAAGGGTAGGAGCGACAGGGACCCACGTGGCCGTGGAGGAATGTAGTTGCCCAACCATGATCAGGGTCAGCCTGGCGGCAGCAGCCCACTCCCACACCCAGACCCCACGGAGGGGCGCCCCGGGCTTCCGCGGCGCGGGCTGACTGCTTTCCCTTTCCCGGACTCTCCGCCGAGCAGCCACGGCGGGGTGGGAGGC
>NW_006160006.1:21661-32231 GCF_000334495.1 Tupaia belangeri chinensis | reverse complement strand
GCCGCCCAGCCGCGCACCTGAGCCGGCCCCGGCCAGCGGAGTGGGGTCCCAGGGGCGCGCGCTGTCCTCCTCCGCAGTCCCGCCCTCCCCGCCTGGAGGACCCCGCACTCGCACTCGTGCTCGCGCTCACACTCACACTCACACTCAGTTTCCATACTGGCCTCCCCGTCCGCCTCCTCCCCAGCCCCAGCTCGTACCTGTGCAGGGCCTGAGCTCGCCTGGGCAGGAGGACCCCGGTGCCCGCCACGTCCGGCGGGGCCGCCAGAAGCCGTCGGGAAGGGCGGGCTGGAAGCAAAGGCCGAGGACCGCGTGGGCACCGCTGGACACTCAGCCAAGGTGGCCAGCACCGTCCCAGGGCGGCCCGCCCGCGCCCCACCGCGCCCACATGCCCGGGTGACTGGCTGGGCGCTCGCTCGCGCCCCACCCGGCGCCTGGAGACGCTCCAGGGCCACCGCGCGGCCAGACTGGGCCGCCTGAGCCCTCAGGCCACCGCAGCCGCCAGCCCTGACCCTGGCTCCTGGGAGGTGGGGTCTGCAGTCCCCGCAGCCTATCCCGCCACCTCTCCAGTCTGGGAACCTCTTAATATCAGCAGGCGACCCCTCGCTGCCCCTCCCAGCTCCAGCCCTGGTCCTCCCAGGAGTCTGAGAGCGGCTGGCCGGCTCAGTTACACTGGCTGGTGCCGTGGCCCAGGCGGCTCCTGCTCAGGCGCCTGGAGCGTCCCCTCCCCCTTTTTTTCTTTTGCCTTTTGTTGACATAAGTGAGTTAGCAAACTGGGCATTCGGGACAGGTGTGACATTCGCAGGAGGATCAAGGAGAAAAAAAGCTGGAGAGATGGGAGACAGAAGGCAACAGAGACAGGGAGAGAAAAGGAAGGCAGGCAGAAGAACACTGGGACAGCAACAGGGGCAGGTGGGGTGCTGCAGAGGCCGGGAGGGCGGCGTCGGTGCAAGGAAATCTTGGCAGGAACAGAGCAGAAAGCTGGAGGGCGTGTTCCATCTAAGACACGCTCAGAGTGTGGGGAAGCAGCCTGCCTGGCGGGCCCCAGGTCCCAGGAGTCGGGGAGTTGTACACACTAACTGCGCTCCAAACTCCCCTGTCCTTATTCCCACCCTCTCCAGACAGAAGCTAGGCGATCCTTGGGGCAGAGCCCAGTCCGTGGCATGACCAGGAACTAGCTATTTAGGACCCGTTCTAGGGATGCTAGCAGAGAAGCGACTGGTCTAAGGTCTAGTTCCAGCTGCTATTCCAGAGTGGCCTGTGGGTGCTTTAGGCCAGAGTGTCATTTGCAGCTGGTTAGCTGTGGCAGAATGTCAACCCGAGCCCTGGCCCTCCAGGAATGGACAGCTGACCGGCCAGTGACGATCCCACAGGACAGTGGAGCACAGGTAACCCTTGCACACTCTCGGTCTCTTTCCATGTCCTCATGCGTCCTTCACCACAGCTGCCCCACTGTGCCACTGACCTCTCTGCACCTCAGGTTCCCACTGGGCAGTAGCAGTGCCTCCCTCATTAAGTGGTCATGAGGTTGAGGTGACACATGTGAAGGGCCTAAAGCAGATACCGCCCATGGTACATGTCCTAACACAGCTCTGTGATGTCCCCACATACCATAGTGCCAGGCTTGCGCCACCTCATGCCATGGCTATGGGCTCTGCATTCTACTCCCTGGACTCCAAAGTATGCCCATGACCCCAGCCTCCTGGTATTCACCCCTGCATAGCTGCCTCCCTCCTGCACCAGGTTTGGGCTTATGCAACCAAGGGAACCTGCAGAAGTGACGGAGTGCCACTTCCGAGGTCAGGCGACAGGGCACCTCGCAGCTTCTCTCTTCCTACCCCTCCCTCCTTAGATCATTCACCCTGAGAGAAGCCAGCTGCCATGTCCTAAGCAGCCCTGCAGACAGGTAGGCCTGGAAGCTGCTCACAGCTCAAGAATGAGCTGGAAGGCGGGTCCCCCAGCCCCAGCCAAGCCCTCAGCTGCCCTCCGCATTGGCTCGCAGCTTCACTGCAGAGTCGCAAGAGCACTCGGCGACACCACTCTTGAATTTCTGACCTTCAGACTTCGAGATGGAACATTGGTGTTGTTTAAGCCAGTAAATTGGGGCTATTTGTTACTCGGTGAGCATTAACTGAAACACCTCCTCTTTGGTCTTGTCGCTAAGCCAGCTTTAGGTAGCTTTCATCTGTAGATAAGTTACCTGGATGGTTTAAACGCAGATCCTGGACCTCACCCCAGAGCTAAGAAATACATCAGCAGGTCCCGGACACTGGGGTTTTGAATATGTGTCCCAGGAAATCAGCTTAAGGATGAGGTCACAGGTTGTTTTCAGAAATGTCATTACAGTCTCTTTAGGGCAGACGTTTCTATCTGTCGATACCCTCCCTTGTCCAAAGAATGAAGACTACACCGCTTGCCATCTGTCAAGGATCGGGACAATCTGACACTGCTGTCCTCCTCATCATCCTCCTACTACAAACCCCACATTCAGATAATCTGGCATACTCCGAGTCTTAAACCTACTCAGGCTCTACAGTGTCACACTGTGTCCTTTGTCTAAAATGGCTTGCCCCACCCCCAGCTTGCCTTCAGAAAACCCCACCTCCCCGTCAAACTTGAACCTTTTGGGAACCGTGCCTGCCTGTCCTGTCCACAGCCAGAAACGGCCCCGCTTCCTCTGTGTCTACAGTACCCGTGTCACAGTCTAGCACTCCACATCCAAGAACCACCCCTGCCAGGTGCCGAGCCCTGTGGTGACAGTCTGAACCCTGCCCAGGACACAGGCACACCGTGGGTTCGCGGTGGTCCGTGGTTGAAAGAATGTTACAGCAGACAGGAACGAGGCTGAACAGAGCGCTCGCTCATGCCACTAAAACACGGGTTCTTTCCCCTCTCTTCCTCTTGACCTCTGCATTTTTTTTCTTTTCCTTTCTTTCTTTTCTTTTTTTTTTTTTTTTTTTTTTTTTGTGTCCACACCCCCCCTGAGTGCAGAGAGATAGTGAGAGGGAAGGTGAGAAATCACCCCCCTAGTGGGGATGGCCACGCTGCAATCCCTTCTCCATTCTTCTCTTGAGATTTTGGGCTCACACGTGTGCCTGGGATGATTTTCGAGCCATCGGGTCCAGGACTCAAACCATGGTGGCCATGTAGGGGTCAGTGCCTTAACCACCAGGCCACCTGCTGGCCCCGCTTCTCATCCTTCTTGTCCCAAGCCTCTTCCCTGCGTTTACAACCATATCTGGGTCACCTCCTCTTCTCTGTGCTGTTTTTCCTGCACCTCCGCCCTTTGCCTTCCCTCTCCTTTACCACCTTCCCTTTAGTTCCCTTTTTCCCATCTCCCAATATCTCCTCTTCCACTGGCATGATCCAGAGCAGGAAACAGAACTTCCCTTTAGATTTTTTCTTTGTAAAGGAAAATAGGATAAGTGCCAGTAATAGTTTTGTCTGATTTTATTATCAGCAACCACTTTTTTTAACTCTTAAAGAAGTTATGCGGTTGTTCTGCAGCGAATGAGAGGAAGATACCAAAGAAAAATAGGAAAGCATTTCGACTTTACTAAAACTGATCACATCTCAGTCAGGCCCCACTGACTGCAAGACAGGCCAGGCGCTGCGGAGCAATGCTCGAGGCCACAATGGAGGATTTGGGTTCGTGTCCCCGATGCACCTGAACACGCTGGGCACACCACACAGGTGTTCTGTCATCCTGGCCGGCCGCAGGGTGTGGGTCACAGGGTGAAGACCCTGTCAAAGGTCTCTCTCTCTCTCTTTCTCTAAGGAAATAAACTTTCATTTAAAAATTCACAGTTAATTCATAAATCATAAAAAAGGTCCTGAGAGTCTATTACATTCTGAGTTTCTGCCAGCAGTTACATTGATTTTGAACGAGTTTCATTCCCTGTCTCTCCAGTTTCACAAACACCAAGGTAAATGAGTGGTCTGAGCATTCATTTCCGAGCCATTAACGAACTCCAGATTTCTGTTTTCCTGTGCATCACTGTTCTGGCATCGCTTCTCAAAACCCATACTCTGGGGACCAGCAGTTGGCATAATGGCTATGTCGCTGAACTCCCACGTAGTCGACCGCGGTTCGAGTCCCGGACCTGGTGGCTTAAAACTCACGCCAGGTGTGTGTGCGTGCGTGCCCAAGATCCCGAGAGGAGAATGGAGGAGAAGGGATTGCGGCGTGACCATCCCCCCTGGGGGGTGATTTCTCGCTTTCTCTCTGCCTCTCTGTCTGTCTGGCGAGTGCAGACGCCCTATAGCAAAAACCTCTCCAAAAAAAAAAAAAAAAAAAAAAAAAGCTCTGGGTCGCTGGTGGGACATTCCTCCAGTACGCTGGTGAGCAGCCGATGACCCAGAGGAGCTGCTGACCCAGGACTGTGGGTGAAGTGGGCACCCCCACCGCAAGCGCTATGGGGCATGTGCAAATGGTGCCGGTCACCGCTGCGTTCTCACAGTGCCGAGCCACGGGCAAGGAGCAGAGCGAGCCCTCCCTAGGTCGTGGCAATCCCTGTCTCTTCCAGGTGCCTTTGAGCAGGTCTCCTCGTGCCAATCACATCGAGGCTGGAGAACTGGGCTTCAGTTCCTGAGTTTTCCCTGTGTGCCATCTTTGCAAAGAGCATACAGGTTCAGTTCCCTTTTACAAGAGATTTCCTGCAAGACACTGCGGCCGTCCTTCTCAAGCACACAGCGACATAACTGAGGAGGTTTTTGTTTCGTTTTGATTTTTAAACATTTGCTTCTCAGGCTGCCTCAACCACCACGGGCGTTCTTATTTGACTGGGACAGGATGGAGCACAGACAGTAGCATTTTCTCAAAGCATCCGAAAAGATCCTACTGTGTGGTCAAGGTGAGGAACCATAAAATACACGGAAACGAAGTTCACTGTGAAATCGTGAAGGTAGCCATGGCAACCCTGAACTGTACTAGACCATGCGTGAGCCCAGAGGGTCATCAGGTAGGTCCCACACCTAATCTGGGGTGGCAGTGCCACCAAACCAAGCCTAGACTCTAAACGGTGGGAATGAAATGGGACACAGGAGACGGGGCTCTGCACGAAGGCCCGACAGACCTCTCTGCTCTGCATCTTTCCTTCTCGCTGCTTCTTAGTTCTGAAATCGCCAGATTCCCCTGACCCTTAAGCTGAGAAAAACACTTCCATCTCTTGTGCCAGATACTCACAGGCTGGCTCACACGCACAGGTCTGCACCCTCACCACTGGCTCCAGGTGTCCTTGGTCCCTTACTCATCTCTCCTGGAGAGGGCTCTAGTTTGCTCCCTAGGGCTCTTGCTGTCCCCACCAAACCACGCTCCTCTCTATACTCTGTTTCCCGGAAGACTCTTCTCTAACTGGAAGTTGAAGCTCATCCTGCCCTGGGTAAGGTAAGACAATTGGCCTCTTCCTCCAAGTGTGTGCATAAGAGCCAGCTAATGACCTCAAAGGTGCGTGTCCCTGTTTAAGTCGGAGACAGAGAGTTGTTTTCACTGGGTGTTGATATTTTAAGGACAAAGAAAGGTATAAAACCTCCAGCATAGCTTCCAGTAGAAGGACATGGCCAATACATGACAGATGGCGTTCTACAAATAAAGAAATAGAGCAGACTCCCCAAGCCCATGAGAGAGGAGTCTCCATTCACATAGGATTGGCATAGCACACACGCCAGCCCTCTCTGAGGGTAAGCACATCCTCACGGGTCTTCATGGAAAGACACCGAATCATGGAAGTTTTAGGGTTAGGATGGAGCTACACATTATCTGGACCTGATGAAAGCCAAGAGAGCGGGCTAGCTCTGTAGCCTAGTGGTTAAGGGAGCCAGATCTCACATGGCCAATCACAGTTCACACCCTGGTCCAAGGAAACGCATGCCAGGGACATGTATGTGGGTGCCCCAGATCCCAACGGGATGGAGAGATGGAGGAGAAGGGATTGTGGTGTGACCACACCCCACTGGGGAGCTCCCCCCCCCTTCAGCAAGCACACATGCCCTCTGTCAATTAATAATAATAAAAAAAGACACAGGTCATGTCATTTTTACAGTTAAGAGGATTCTACACAGTATCTGAACTTAACTAAAAAAAAAAATGCGGAGGGAAAAGAAAGTTGAGTAATTATAGAACTAGTTAATGACATATCCCAAATCAACAAAGACTTCCTAACCCATCATTCTTACACAGTTATTGCACAATGCTAAGATCAGCAGCTGTTACCTTGCTGGATTCCTGAGGAAAGTGGGAAACGCTGCGTCCGTTTCTCGGCTAACAAGGAGCACCTATCTCAGAACGCGGCAGGCAGGAGCTCTTCCAGGCCAGCTGTGGTCTACAAAACCCTGCGTCTCCACTCACAGGCTGGCTCACACGCACAGGCCTGCAGGTCACCAGGGAAGCCTTCCTCTCCCGCCTGGGGGAAACAGGGCCAAGGCTGTGACTTCTTCTAAGTATTGTAAGCAGGTGTCGATGGAACCACCAGTCGATTCCACGTGTTTCCTCAGGTCAAATTGTCATCAAGGGAGGAAGTGAACGGAAAAGGAGAGGGAAGAAGGAGATGAGAAGGAATGGAGGAATCCACACCAGAAGGATGGAGAACGGAGGCGATTCTTAAAAGACACGTGTAAGTAGTGATGTTTGACATGGGTTTACTTTGCATTTGGTGCTTTCTCCTGGAGCCTAAGTTCATGCTCCTTTTTTTTTTTTTTTTTAAAGTTTATTTATTTATTTATCCAGGAGTAAAAGAGAAACAGAAGCCTCGACAGGGTATGAAGTCTATGAGCCACTCTCAGCCTAACTAGCCCTGAATCACAGGCACACACATGCCCAGCTCACTCAGGGAGGACTCTGGACACAAACCCAGAACCTTCCTGTATGGGTCAACCAAGTATTTTACTGCAGTGCGGCCATCTAGTCCACATTCATTTCTTTTTTTTTTCTTTTCTTTTATTATTTTATTTTATTTTTTGCAATAGGGTGCCTATGCTTGCCAGAAAAAGAGAGAGCGCACACCCCCCCCACAGGGGATGGCGACAATGCAATCCCTTCTCCATTGTCCTCCTGGGATTTGGGCATGTATACAAATATGCCTGGCATGTTTCTTAAGTCGACGGCTTCCAGTCTTGGGCCCTGCAGTTGGCAGTGTGGGATCCAGTGCTGGCCCACCTGCTGGCCCCACACTCCTCTCTTACAGGGAGCTGGTTCACGCAAGAGGAAGGCTGACTGACTCTCATACTCAGAAACTAATTTGAGAATCTTAGGTGGGAGGAGAGAGATTATAGCACTAGGCTTGAAAGCATACATTTTATTGTTAGCTTTGCTATCTGGTGGAATTAAAAGGTCTACTTAAATGCCCAAGAACAAAGTCTCAACTTGTATTGTTTCTTTTTCTTTTAAATTTCCTGCCAGAGGAGTTGTTCTCTCACTAGAGAGAGACAGAGATAGAATGAAAAAGCATCCCCAGCCCCAGGCACAGTGACGTCACAATCCCTTCTCCTCCATCTCTCCCTCCTCTGGGGATTTGGGGCACGTAGGCACCTATGCCCGGTGTGTTTCTCGAGCTACCAGGTCCCAGACTTGAACTGCATGGTCAGCCATAAGAGATACAGCTGCCTTAACCACTAGGCCACTAGCTGGTCCTTACCATTTTTTAAAATAACATTTCCGAGTTAGACTCTAAGAAAGTAATATATGTCACTAAAGAAGTGACACTGAAAAGATGCTGTCTAGTCCTCAACGTGGGTTGTAACTGTTAATGACGCCGTCAATCAGTTCCGATTACCTTGGCAAAGCACCCCAAGCTATTCCTTCCCCGGGCCCCACAGTCTGCTTGGTGAGGTAGGTCTTTTATCTTAATTGACAAATGAGGACACTCGCGTACAGGGCAGCTGGATGACTTGCCGAGTTTCACACAGTAACTTGGACAGTGGTGCGACCAGAGCTAGGACTCAGAGGGAGATAAAGCACCCCCATGGGGGATGGTGGCAGTGCAGTCCATCCTCCTCCATTCTCACCGGACCTCCAGGCCAGGACCCTTGCTGGTCGGCCTGCCATTGCCAGCATGACTTTGCTTCCCCACTAGACGCATGCATCGTGCATACTGCGACCCAGGCAGGAACTTCGCCTCTTCATGTTTATTTTATTTAATTATTTTTTTTTAAAGAGATTTTTTTGCTATAGGGTGCATGCACTCACTGGAGAGACAGAGAGACAGAAAGCAACAATTTCTTAGGAAAGACCATGCTGCAATCCCTTCTCCTCTATTCTCGGGATTTGGGGCATGCACGCACACGTACCCAGCGTGAGTTTTAAGCCACCAGGTCTGGACCTCCAACCCCAGTCCAGTGATGTGACCATTATGCTGTCTGCTGGGCCCTTACCCCTTTGCACTTATATGCCAAAGTCTGGGTCAGTGCAGGGTGTGCAGAAACAGAGCATGTTTGTGGAACAAAGGAATGAGTCTGAATTTGGGCTAGCCCAGAGGGGACCCATGTCTCTTTGAATGGTCTGGTAAGCTCATTTTTGGAAATAAAGCAGGAGTGGCTTTGTGGCTTAAGAAATTATCGATACATTTTGTAGAATTACTTTAGCTCCAGGGTGGCTCCTGTGACGTGACTCTTTTGAGATGAGATGCAATTCTGTATGGATTTTTTTTTTCTTTTTTTGCTTGTGTGCTTGCTGGAGACACAAAGGGTCAGAAAAACAGAAAGCAATAAATCACTCCCCGGGGGCATGGCCACACCATAATCCATTCTCCCCTCTCCTATAGGGATTTTGGGCATAGCTAAATTTTAAGCCGCGAGGTCCAGGACGCGAACCTCAGTCTGCTACATGGGAGGCCAGTGGCGTAACCATTATGCCATCTGCTGATCCTGATAACTCTTATCGCTGGGGTGCAATCAACACATATTTGAGTAGCCATTATTTTGAAATACACCATTTCTAAGGGCCAGGAACTGAAGCTGTAGTGGCACAACTGGTCGCACATGGGAAGGTCCTTAGTTTGAGTCCCAGGGCCTCCCTGCACATACCAGGTGTGTGTAGGCTCATGATTGAGGCTGGCTGAGATAGGGGGGGTTGTCGTACAAGGACCCTGTGAAGGGTGCCTGTCTCTCTCTCTTTCTTTCTCTCTCGTGAAATAAATAATCTTGAAAAAACAAGTATAGCATTTCTACAATTCTGATCAAGAATAGTATTAGTTACATGATTGATTTTGCAACTCCAGTAAGACACCATTTGGAATAATTATTCAAGAGTTTCACTATTCTCGGTTCTACAACAAGAATGAAGACTACTTTAGATCAAAACTTGGATATTTTATTTATAGTCTACCCCTCATAGCTTCATGAAGGACTGACTGTGTAGAGTTTAACTTGTGAATATTAGAATGATATTACATCGAATACAGTATTAGCATGGGCCTGATGCAACTCGTAATGTGATTGGAGAGAACTTTTTTTAATTAATCTTGATCCAACTTAACAGCTATTGTAGTTGGAATGGAATTCTGTTTTATTAAAATGCTCATAGTCTTTTCTAAGAACTTAAATTTTTATAATGAAATGTTAGAATTGAAGGAGCTACTTCTTGGCTATTTGAGTTAAGAGAAGCCACACGTGGCTCTCCTCTTCCTTCTCTTCCTTCTTTTCCTTCTCTTCCCACTCAGGCACCTGCTTACAACCCACAGGGGCATGGCTTCTATAACCATCTTGAAAGGGAGGCGAATGAATGATCACTCTGCTAGCTTGACAGGCATGTAGTAAATGCCGGCTATTGCTGCAGGGTCAGGAAAAGAAACAGTCCCTGATGGCAGTGAGCATCTGAAAGGGGACAATGTCATGAATAAGAAGGATCACACTGATTCGAACAAAGAGGCAAAAGTACAGATCCCACAAAGGCCACAGAGGCCACGTTGTGGGTGTTCAGGACACGACCGGTTCCGTCAGCTTGGAGGGTCAGTGGAGTGTTCATGGAGGACATAGCTTTGCAGACAGGCCTAAAAGGTGGGGTCTGACTTGGACAAGCAGGAGTAAGAGGCAAGGGCTCTCTAGGCAAAGCGATTCTAAGAGCAAAGGCTTGGAGGTGAGAAAGGTGGCCTTATCTACGGAAGTGCGATTCCAGTGGGACGAAGGGCATCAGGGATACAGGGCCCATGGGGTGCTTTGACTAGACCAAGATGACACAGGACTGTAAGACCAAAAATGGTGACTTTTATTTACTTTTTTAAATTAATGATGAGTTTTTAGTGAGGGTCTATGCTTTAGGAAAACTGACGTGGCAGAGTACGCACAAGAAGAAGGATGGAAGGCGGAGGGAACCGTTCACAAGTGGTGAACAGCGCTCAAGTTAGGGGCACAAGAACATGGAGGAGAATACAAAGGCATTGTTGGCCAGAACTGCTAGACTTCCATACTAGTTAGGAATAGGGAGGGGGACCAGGGTGAGAAAGAACACGGCTACAGTTTCAGCTCACGTGTTTTAGGTCAATAAGGCAGAGGCCTCCCCTGCAGGACTGTACAACCCTGCATATCCTGCCGTGAGGTTGTGACTGCGAGCTGATCACTGGCATTTACTTCGCGCGGTTCC
>NW_006160006.1:21235-21630 GCF_000334495.1 Tupaia belangeri chinensis | reverse complement strand
ACTTCAACCTGTGAGCTGAGAGGCTTGTGATGAAGTCATTTCCGGTAAGAACCGTGACTACATCCATTAACCCCTAGTGGTGTGGCCATCCTTCCCGCTCTGGGTCATGGCAGCTGTTGGCCTGGGGCTACTGTCCTCTTGGACTGTCAGCATGTGCTACCCTGTGGCGACCTGGTGGGAGTTATACTGATTTCATCCCCGTTGGGGAGCCTTCCCTTCTTCCCAAGGGTCTCGCTGTGACAGTCGGCAGGCTGGGACTGGCTTACTGTTATCTTACATCTGGGGTGGCTGCTTTCTTTGGCAGGGAACCAACGTCATTAGAGGAACAAAAGACCTTTGCAGCCCTACTTTAGAAAGTAGTGAGTTAGTTATTAACTAAAACGCCTGTGCACCTG
>NW_006160006.1:0-21133 GCF_000334495.1 Tupaia belangeri chinensis | reverse complement strand
TGCCTGGAGGCTTATCTTGACTTTAGCAGAGCCAGCGGGAGCTGTGGCTCAGGTACTTCTCTCTCCTGCTCCGGTTTCTTCACCTGCCTACTGAGAGACACTTCCACCGGAGGCCTCTAACGGCCCCCAATGTCATAACTCCATGAATCTTGAGTAGATGGCTAAGTAGCCAGACACTCTGAGTTAAATGTGATTCAAGGCATATATAATCAAGTTCCAAGAAGTACCCTCTACCTATTTATAATAAACAGTAATTAGGGAGGCCTTTCAAAATGTCAGTACTCCGGTTTTTCCAGTCCGTGACGTGTCATTGTCAATCTATTTCTCTTTCCCCTCACACATTGGGCACCTAATGGCTGGAGGAGGTCTAAAGCTGAAATGACTCAAAACTAGAAATTTTGGTTCTATTAGTATGACAAGAGGTGTGTTTCTATAATTGCTTAACTTTTTTTGGAGAGGTTTTGCTATAGGGCGCATGCGCTCACCAGGAAGACAGAGACAGAGAGACAGAAAGCGAGAAATCACCCCCCAGGGGGGATGGCCACGCCACAATCCCTTCTCCTCCATTCTCCTCTCGGGATCTTAGGCACGCACACACACGTGCCTGGAGTGAGTTTAAGCCACCGGGTCTGGGACTCAAACTGCGATCGACTACATGGGAGTTCAGCGACATAGCCATTATGCTAACTGCTGGTCCCTATAATTGCTTAACTTTTAAAAATTGTTTATTTTTTAAAGTTTATTTCTTCTATAAGTCAGAGAGACAGAGAGACAGAGATAGCCCCCTCGATGGGATCTTGCCGCTACGCTCCACTCCCAGCTGTAGCCTGTCCCATGTCACAGGCACCCAGACTCCCAGCACACTCACGGAGGTCTCCAACGAGAACCCAGCACTGTCCCCTGTGGGTGGCTTCACAGAGCACCGTGCTACGGCTGTACCCTCATTGGCCCTCCTTTTTTAATCTTTTTTTCATTCTTAAAGATCGATCTGAAATCCAGCTTTAGTAGGTGCTGGGCCCTCAGTGAAGGCAGTTCACTGGAGCCTCCCTGAGAACAGGATCCGGGAGGGTATGTGGGCGCTCCTAGGTTTTCTCGTAATGATGTACCTGGATGATTTTCACAACTACCCCGCCAGCTGCTAGCGGTCAGTGAGGTCAGATCCACTTCCCATCATGCAGCAGTGATTATAACACTGCCGACACACGAGGTTTGGAGACCAGGTCCCTGCAGGGACTCCAGCCGCCTTCCCTAAATCCACTGTGCATTTCCGGCTTATCCCCCTGCCCTTACAGAATTGGTCAGATTATCCTTTATAAAGAATAAATCAATAATGATAACTGTGTGTGCTGAGCACTGGCCAGTCTAAACACAGTGCCGAGAAGGAGAACACACACAAAATAAGAGACAGGCTTTCTGCCCTCAGGTCCAGTGGGAGGGCAGCATCCCCCAGATTCACTCGGCCAGGATGCCGTCCACTCCTAACAGCCCCCGGAGCAGAAGCCCAGCAAGGACCGCTCATCCTGCTCACCGCCTACTCTCCCGAAAGTAGTTCCTCCAAGGCCCACAGGCCACCGAGCCAAGTACTAGGAAGACGGGCAAGGTGGCTCCTTTGCTTGCCTCCCTGGGACTCGGCTCCCTCCCTCTCTCTTAGTCCGGCTCTGTTTGCTTTTTATTTTTTTTTAAATGGACTGAGCCATGAGCGTTTATTCCCTCCATCCGGGAGTTTATCTGCCCTGAGCCGTGTGTGGCGTGTAGACGGCAGAATGGAGGCTCGCGTGCAGACAGAACTGGTGTGTAAGGTGCGTGCTGCCCACACCACTCGAACTTTGCCATTCTCCATCTTTTCTTTTCTCCAACTGGTTCATACAACTGGATGTGGTCTCGAGGAAAAGGCTTCAGAAACCTCTGCTCTGTGTGGACTGCTATGTCCTCCAAGAAGCAATTCAAGTAGACTTCAGTGGAAAAAAAAAAAATCACATGCACTGAGCGTTTCCACCAAGTGTCTTTCACGCTTTCATGCACGTACCCATCCTGGTAGACGTTCTCTGGTGTCTGTTACAGATGAGGAGACTGAGACAGAGAAGTTCCTTGCCCCAGGTTGCATAGCCTGAGAGCGGGAGACCTTGGATACCACTCTAGGTTGTTAGACTCAGGAATCTGAATCCTCAACCATCACACGCTCTGCCTTCCTGCAGAGAAAATTAGACTGGACACCTTCCTGGTTACACTGCACATTCTTCTTAGAGTCGTGTCGACCAAGTCCCAGTCCCAGAGAATGCTTGGTGTCTGCAGAACCTAACCTACCTGCAGGGCCTGCCTCCCCGCCTCGAAGCAGCAAGCCTGGCCCTGAGTCATTCGTGGCCTGAGCACTGGCTGGGACTTGCCTCTTCCTAGCCAGCCTGCCTGTCTGGGACTGAAGCTGTCTAACTGGCTTTGCAACTGACATCACACAGGGAAATAATTTTTTCAGGCATCTCTGTACTTTTCTAATGTCCTTGAATAATGGTGTTATTTAAGTGGTTATAGAATCTGACTTGAAAATGATTCTTCTTTGATTTAAATATTTAGTGATGTAATTAATGAGGCACACCAGTTCTTATCGAATAGTCAATAAATATGTTTTTAAGAGGAGAATCATCCTCTGAAAATTAAACATATGATTTGTTTGACCTGTATGGGCTGCCTAGAGATTGGCTGATTATTTGTTGTGTAAATTGTGTCTTTACACCTAGATTTTAAATTCCTTAAGGACATATCAAAAGATTGGACACAAAGTCAGTGCAAAACCTAGTAAATAATGTTGCTAAACTTAATAGAAAATATACAGGCACTAAATTATCGTTGGATACTAACAATCAAGACTTACATGGTGGACAAAATTGTACACCAGAATTCATTTGGGAAAAACAAAACAAAACAAAACACTTAACTCCCTAAGGGAGCACAAGTCTCCTTCTTTATTTCCGTTATTTTAATTTGTTTAAGCTTTTGCTATAGAGCATGTGTGCTTGCCAGAGAGAGAGAGAGACAGAGACAGAGAGAGAAAGTGAGAAATCGCTCCCCCCAGAGGAGTGGGGTGGCCGCACCACACCCTTGCCTTATCCTCCCCCCCTGCTGGCCCTTTTGTTTGTTTTAAATTTAGAATTATTAGCAGGGCCTGCAGGGGACATGGTGATTAAGGTGGCTGGATTCCCACATGACTGACCATGGTTTGAGTCCCAGACCCAGTGGCTGGAAAAATCACGCCAGGCACATGTGCCTGTGTGCCCCAAATCCTAGGAGAATGGAGGAGAAGGTATTGCAGTGTGGCCGTCTCCACCACCCTCCCACCGGGGGGCGATTTCTCAGTTTTTCTCTCTCTCTTCTCTCTCTCCCTCTCTCTCTCCATCTCTCTCCTCTCTGGCTAGCATACATACACCCTATGGTAAAAACCTAAAAAAAAATTTAAAAAGTTAGAATTATTAAATAGCCCCTCTTTGTGAATATAATGGAATAGTTATTTTTTAAAGGCATCTTTAGGGCTAGCTCTGTGGCATAGCTGCAACGCACTGTCCAAGAGAAACAGGCTCCCACATGGTGACTCTGGTTCAAATCCCTGGCCCAGTCAACTTGAAACACCCTGGACACACACGCAAGCATGTGTGATCACACGTGCAGATCCAGTGGACTGAAGGGCTGGGGCAGGGACTCATGGCATGACCAGAAGGTGTCCATCTCTCTCAAACACACGCTGTCCCCCATGTTCACGTATATGCACACATGCTCAATTATAGAGAAAGACTTTGTTTTGTTTTTTTTTTAAGAAGGTATCTTTTAAGAAGATCAAAGAATGATACGGATTTCTGAAAGACATTAAATATCATTGGGAAACATGCTGGATTTTTTTCACAGCAGAATTTAAAAGTCAATACTCAGAGTTTATATTTTGACTTATTCCATTGGTTTTATTTATTTATTTAAAGAATTATTTTATTGAACTTTATTTATTTATTTAAACTTGACCAGAGAGAGAAAGAGGGGGAGAGAGAGAGAGAGAAATAGAGAGAGAGAGATGGAGAAAGAGAAGGAAGAAAAGTGAGAAAGCAAGCCGTCAGGTCTGGGACTCGAACCACAGTTAGCCATGTGGGAGTCCAGCGTTCTTAACCACCATGCCACCTGCTGGCTCCGGTTTATTCCGTTGGTTTTATAAGAAGGCACTCTTATTCTCACCTGGAGGGCACACTTGCTCCCCTATCTTGCTGGGGCTGGAAGTTTGGAGAGCACCTTTAAAGTAGGGCCAAGCCACCTGGTTCCTGTCCTCAGGCCTACAGAGGGGCAGGGCTGCCAGAAATCCTGGGTCTCGGAGCTGGAAACATCAGCCCTCACCCTCTATTCCTACTGGCCCCAGGACATGGGTTTTAATCCTTCGGACCTTGTGATATCTGGCTGAATTCCTGCAGGTCACCGACAGCAAGCTTTCACATAGGAGGGCCTCGGTGTGAAAGCCGGGAGCACACCACCTTGACAAGCACCTGCATTGAATGCTGTGGGGAGGACAAGGGCAAAGGGCCATAAAGGAAACCTATGGTTTACATTGGGTCACCAAAAAAGTCCTGATATGCATTTTTGCATAGAAAAAAATACATCATGAGTTTTATGACAACCCAATAAAGCTGCTCTCTGAGCCAGGTGCAGGGGTGCGGAGCTGTGATCCCAGCTACTCAGGAGGCTGAAGCAGGAGGCTCATGCATTCAAAGCCAGCATGGCTGACATGGTGAGATCCTGGCTCAAAACAAACAAAACAAAACTCCCTTCTGGAGACAGGAGGGGAGTGGAGCGGAGCAGGGGCACACCATGCTGGCGGGGGACCTAGCCGTGGTGTTAGGAGCTCCTTGTCCCGGTGTGTTCCCCTGGTCGGGGGCAAGGGGTTGAGGATGCAGGTGACAAGAGCGACAGAAAAGAGGCAAATGACACACTAGTGGGAGACCAAGAACAGTCATGCCTAAAAAGAACTGAAGAAAGTTACTCGGGGCAAGTCATCTCTGAACCTCACTTTTCTTACCTTCAGATGAGGAGATTAGATTGTCTTAGTTCTGTTTTATTTTTCAAAGTTTATTTCTTCCATAAGTAAAAGAGAGAGAGAGAGAGAGATTGTCCCCAACACGCTGCTGTCCACCCCCAGCCTCAGCCCCACGCATGTATGGAGTATTCCCGAAGGTCTCTAGACGCAAACCCAGACCCTTTCCTGTGGGTCAGCCTTGCAGAATGTCAAGTTTTACCACTGTGCCACCATCTGGACCCAGATCTTGTCTTGCTTAATAGCAACTCCTAGAAACTAACCTTAACTGCAAAAGCAAGAATGTACCGGAAGGATGCCGGAGTGTGTAGAATCCAGAGAAAGCTGGAAAACCCAGGAGCAACAGGGGCCAGGGAGCCCAGGAAGCTCAGAAGTTGGATTGGTGGATTTACTTTCTAGAATGTTCCTATGCACACGACTCCGCCACAAGCCCCAAGTCCCTCTGTACCCCACAAGGCTCTGTGTTTCTTAACTCGAAATTCCCAGTGTCTGGAATATCACCCAGATTAGCCCAGGCTGGGTCAGCTATATGAACATGGATTGATTGCTGACAAGAGGAATCAGCTCTCTCAGTGCACACGTCGTTCTGGGGCCCCCTGTGCTGTGGGCGTGGCTGGGCAGGTGGGTGGCAGTTTCTAGAGAATGGCAAATAGGTGGTGGCCGGGTGCTGTGCCAATATTTCTGAGTTCAGCCTAAAGTTCTACCCGAATTAATGTAGCTCATGAGACTACTTATGAAAGTGCATAACATAAATGCTTTGATGCTAAAAGTAAAGCTGAGTAAGCTGATCAGAAAGAGGCTCTGGGACTAGCAGATAGCGTAATGGTTATGGTTATGTCACTGGACTTCCACATAGCTGACCGTGGTTCGAGTCCCAGATCTGGTGGCTTAAAACTCATGCTGGGTGCATGTGTGTGTGTGCCCAAAATCCTAAGAGGAGAATGGAGGAGAAAGGATTGCAGTGTGGCCATCCCCCTTGAGAAGTGATTTCTCACCTTTGTCTCTCTGTCTCTCTGTTTCTATGGTGAGCACATGTACCCTATAGCAAAAATCTCTTAAAAAATTAAAATTAAAAAAGGCTCTGGCATGCTCAGGGGTGCAGCAGTAACACCCATTCAAGAGAAGCTGGATCCCCATGGAGATCGCGGTTCGGCTCCCAGGTCTGACGTTCTGGCCAGTGACCCTGGCTTGCTGGGAAGGCTGGGAAATTGTACTGTCAGACTGTGTTGAGGGTCCTTCTCTCTCTCTCAGGCAATTAATAGCTTTAAAAAATAAAAGGAAAGAAAGGCGTTCTCGAAGGCAAGAAGGTTTACTTGAGAGTATGGGGAGACTTGGCTTGGCGAGGCCCTTCCTGTTCCAGCGAGTGGGAAGAACTTGCCGAGGCTCAGCATGAGCAAGTCGTGTGGGAGCGAGACCCCTGAGCTTGCCAGGCCCTAAAAGTGAACAGTGGAGACTGGAGGGCATTCAGGCAAATCGGCTTGGTGCTGAGCTCCTTTGTCAAGGGCCTGTGGCTGGGAGGTGGCCCGGAGTTGGGATGGAAAGACCGTGAGTGGGGGCCGGAGAGCCTCAGTTCTGCAGGGACCATCACATTCCTACGGCTTCAGTGTAGTCACCTGCCAAAGAAGCCTTCGAGTCTACACTGGCAACTGTGTTCCTTTATTCATTTAAAGAAATGTGTACTGAACACCGAGTAAGTGCCAGGCTGAGGTCGCGCCTGCATTTCGGATGCCTGCCCCCTTCCACAGAGCCTCCCCGAGGCGCTGCCGGGTGCTCCCAGAGGCGTCAGGCTGCATTCACTCATTGCAAAGCATTTGCCCAACTCTTGACCTGGGAGGGTGAAGAATCCTGATGTGCAGCACCACTCTCTCCTGCCTTCTGAACTGGTTGAGAAATAAGGTGAGGGAGGCAGAGGAGGCCCGGATGACTCGCGTGTGGCTGGGAAGGGCTCTGGCCTGGTTTCCCCGCTAGCCAGGCAGCTTCCTCAGCCCAGACTCAGACATACAGACCCACGGGGTCAGCCCGGGCTGCTCAGCTGCCAGCCTTCCTCCGCTCCACTATCTCCGGGGAAAGGAGCAGAGCAGAGCGTGACTGGGGGCTCCCAAGAGGAGGAGGAGGCTGGCAGAACATGTCCAGCTCTTCCTCCCAGTTTGCAACCACGAAGTTAGCTATGCTGAATGTTCACATTGGCTGTCTGGGCGAGGTGGGACAGTTTTGTTTCAGGTCCCAGACAGAAACAGGGATCCCATGAAACTACTTCCCGTGTGACACTGTTAAACTCTCCCCCACCCCCCACCCCCCGCGGGAGTTGCTTAGCAAGCTTCTGAATCCTGTGGTCCAGTCCTCTTTGGCAAGCTGTCTAATCTTCTGGATAACATGGTTGCAAATCCTGGGGGCCGTGGTGAGTCTTCCACCCAAACCCTGGAAATTAGGGAGACCGCATGCGTAAGAGATGCGACACGGTGTCACGTGAAGGAAAAATGCCCGCCAGCCCAGTGGTACTTGACGAAGTGGATAGACCTTCGCTGTCCGGGATGGCGGCCACATATGACTGTGCAGATTCACATGAATTAAAACTATGACTTAAAATCCATTTCTGCAGTCTCAGCGGCACATCTGGAGGGTTCAATAGCACTATGTAGCTGCAGCCACCGCGTCCGGCAGCACAGAAAGAGGACATTTTTACCGTCCCAGAAAGTGCCCCCAGAACCCGTTGCTCTGGAAAGCTCCAGTAAGTTGGCAGAAGAGTTGGTTGATTCATCTTTGAAATACAGGCCATGGAGACTCCTGAAGTCAGACCTCAGCAGTGACACCATGCCCGCCTCCAGCGAAGGCCTAGGCCTGGATCCTGGTAGAAAACAAATGACATGTTTAAAGAGTTAATTGAAGGGTGTTTCATAAAGAGATTACTTCCAGAGGTGTGAGTAGGGCACAAAAAAGCAACCAGAGACAGCGGAGCAGTCAGGGCTTTGCTCAGCGGCCTCTAACGCTGCTCCCAGGTGTGGGGGAGGAATGACTCACGGCCCTGGCAGGAGCCTATGGCAGGGGAGGCTCTGAGAGCTGACAGCCTGGGCAGTGTGGGGAGAGGCCTGACTCTTCCTGCCCACCGCCTTGGCGTCTTACTGGAAATCAAAGGGCAAGGAAACCAGGGGATTCAGCCTCACAGGGCACTGAGCAGGGTGGAGAAGGGGTGGGCCAGCAGAGGGCATAGCGGTCAGATCGCTGGACTCCCACATGGCTGACTGTGGCTTGAGTCCCAGACCCAGTGGTTTGAAACTCACACTGGGCATGTGTGCATGCGTGCCCAAGATCCTGGGAGGAGAGTGGTTTTCTCACTTTCCCTCTCACTGCCTCTGTCTTTTTCTCCGGCAAGTGTATGTGCCTTAAGACGAAAACCTCTGCAAAAAAAAAAAAAAAAAAAAAAAAAAGGAAAAAGAAAAGAAAAAGAGGGGCATAGAAATAGAAGAGGGCCCAGCTCTCCTCGGGGGCTGTGCAGGGCGGGGGGTTCACCCAGGCAGTGTGGTGCTTTGGAGTGGGCGGTCCTGACAGAGCCAGAGCCCTGCAGTGACCTTCTGGTGGCTTGGTGTCCCTGGTGAGTCTGGCTACGTGTACTTAGCACGTTTCAGCGTGGGGTTCGTGGGGTGGTTTCTCTCTCTGCACATAAATACATTGGCAGTTTGAAAACGTGTTATTGAGCCTGCAAGGTCAAAGGCCACATGCCTTGGTCCAGAGTAAATTTACCAAAGCCGTGAGCACTCCCTCGGGAAACCTGTTGGGAGACGTCCAACTGCCCTTGCCCTAAAAATAACGCCAAAACACAGCCTTAGGCGCAACGCTGTAATCCCAATTACCACCTGCTGCCTGGAGTAGCTGAGCGTGTCTGGAGAGAGACTCCCAAGAGCAGCTAGTGCATGCGGGAGGACATCTGGTCATTCATCTGACGGGCACTGGCTCGGCTCTGCGGGTGGAGCTTAGAGTCTGTGGGAAGCAGCTGGAGAACTAGTAATATGGGTAAGGTAACCAGCTTTTCCAAGCCCCTCTAAGTTGTTAGTAGTAAGGTCTAAGGATGAAAACAAAGCAGGATGTGGGACTAGGAAGGGGAATCTCACATACAGACAGTAAGGCCCAGGGGGCCTTCCCTGGAGCGTGAAATGAGGGTGAAGCCTACAGGAAGTGAGGGACAAGCCAGGCCGGTGTGGGAGGGAGGAGTGTTCCAGCCCGGGGGAGCCTGACTCACCTGGAGCAGGGCAGGTGGCACAGTGACTGGAGGCCAGGAAGGGAAGGCAATGAGGTTAGAGGACTGATGGCAAGGCAAGGCTGGAAGAGAGTCGGGCAGGCTTGAGCCAACCCGTTTTCCTGACTCTCACACCGCACAGTGGTTCTGAATCTTACAGGGCCGTGAACTCCTGTTGGTCTCTGAGATGCTCATTCTGCATTGTGAAAACAGGGTTCGTGTCGTCATATACAAGCAAGAGGTCGTCAAGGAGTCTGTGGAAAATGCATAATATGAAAAAAACTATGGGGACAGCCAGGTGGCATGGTGGCTTAGACAGCTGGATCCCTCATGGCTGACTGCACAGTTTGAAAACCAGACCCAAGCTTGAAAACATGCTGGACACATGTGTGTGCATGTCCCAGGTCCCGAGAGGAAAGAGGGAGAGGAGATGACAATGTGGTCCCCCCCCTCCCCGGTGGTGCTTCCCTCTCTTTCTCTCTCTCTCTGGTGATCACATGTGCCCTATAGCAAATTAAATAACAACTGTGCATGCATTTCACATTTTTTTACACCAAAACAAACTGGTACTTTATTTCCATTTCCCCACCAAGTTCTGGAGCACCTCATTCCTCCTTGAACCTGCCGTCTCTGGCTCTGTGCCTCACATCAAGCTGAGTCCTAGTAGAGGCTAATCAATGGATAGAGAGATTCCCAATGGTCTTCAAGTTGCTGCGAAAACACTCAGTGACATCCCCGTCCCGGTGTGCTAGGAAAGTGAGCAGGACTTCCCAGTTGACGGTGGAGTGAAATACCCTTCCTTATCTGCACAGTAATAAAAGCCAGGCCCTGCCCTTCAGGAATAGTACCTGTGTTCATCATTCAAACTGCGAAATCCAGAGCCACTTCACTGTCGTTCGGGCTTTCGAACATGCTGGACCAGGACCAGAACCGAAGCCATAGTCAGGCACCCAATGACAGACTGGACGTGCCAGCCGGGGCAAGATGGATGGGCTCACAGGCTGGCGGGCCCTGAGTCAGCGGAGCCCATCCGTCACCTGTCCCTTTCAAAGAAGCCGTAACCCAAGTTACTATGCTGTGTGGAGAGACTTGATTGCAACTTCTCGGTGGGATAAAAATGAACAAGGCCTGTGTGCGTTTCAGTCAGCATGGGGGTTCCTATGGCTGCGACTGCAGATTGAAAGCAGCAACTTGAAGCCAAGCCACACCCCACTTTGCTTTAGAGCGGGGCTCTGTGCCCACAGGGTCGCTGTCTTCCTCACTGCGTCTGCTTCATTCTGATGTCTCTCCCCGCCCCACAGTCCCCTCTCCCTCTCCTGTCACTTTCTTCTCCTATTTCAAGAACTCTGGACTTCCCTTCTCTTCCTTTCTCCTTGTATCTCTGTATTTCCTCCTCTCGCACACCCTTCAGCCCCCACATCTCCTCTACCAAGTGTTTGGCTCCCTCTGCAGGAGGGCGCTCCATTTAGGAGTACTAACCACCCTCCCCCTGCCCCAGGATGTCTTCCTTTGACAGCGTTAGACAGGTGTGGTTGTTGTTGTAACCTCTGTTTTATTTACATAGATAACCACCTCCCACCTCGCTCCCATAGGAACTTGAAATGACTTACAGAAATACAGTTCAAGCCCCGATGGCTTGAAAACATTCCAGGCCTGTGTGCCTGCATGCCCAAAATCTGAACGGGAAGGAGAAATGGCACCAGAGGATTATGGCGGCACCACACCTCACTGAGGGGCTTTCTCTCTCTCAAGTGCACCTGCTTTCTGGCAAAAAAAAAAAAAATAAAAAATAAAAAGAACCACATATAGTTCAGTGGGAGATTGAACCAGGGACACAGCAGTGAAGGGCTAGAAACACTGGCGTGACTCTCAGAAGCCCCAGGCTCTATGACCAGGTGTCCCCATGCACACTCCCCCCCACCAGTCACCCAGGCACGAGCCAGCACAGCCCCTGGGCTTGACTTAGTGTGGGGCCGTGCAGCCTGGCCTGGCCTGGCCTGCTCCGGGCAGCGTCTGCCTCAGAACTTCACGTGTGCTATCATTTAATCCGCTGGGTTTCCAAGACTAATAATCCAGAAATGTGTCTTTCTTCTCGGCACCCTGTCTACAATAAAGGAGAAAAGCGGCCAGGTGGCTAGTGACAGCTGTAGGCCAAAACTTCTTGCATTTCCGGATGATGTGGTTAGTCGAGTCACAAAGAATACAGTGCATTTTCCAAACTCTATGACGGTCTACATTTGCTTTAGTTTTATGATTACAGGAAGATTTCAGGACATTTAAAAAATGAGGAAACAACACCTGCTATCTCTGTTCTCCTCTTGGGATTTTGGGCGTGCACACACATGCTCAGCCTGATTTTCAAGCCAACAGGTCCAGGACTCAACAGTGCTCAGCCCTGTGGGTGTCCAGCACCTTAACCACTATGCCACCTGCTGGCTTCTAAAGTGTCATTTTTAAACAGTTGCTTTGAAGCTTTCTGCTAGTTATAATAACAGTAGAGCCTTGTGAGGGCTCTGCTCCTTTGCATTGTCTCCTGTACAGTCATTTTAATACCTGCATCATAATCCTATGGTTTTTCCATAACCATTTTCCACTAGTTAGCATTTAAACTGCTTCCGGTTTTTCATCAGTATGAACTCTGCAGTGAGCATGTATCCGCACGTGGTTTTCTGTATTTTGGACTATTTCGGATCGATTCCCAGAAGGAGAATTATGGGCCCAAGTGCCCTCATAGTTTGATGATTCTTTGTGGGTATTGCCAACTTGCTTTCTAAAGGGTTGAGTGAACTTACAAAGCCACCACTGATGTGGAAGACAGTCTGCTTCCTGGTGTCACAGCCAGCTCTGGAATTGCACTCTATCTGTAAATTACCTCGGGGAGAAAAAATGAATGTCACTCTTTTCAGTCTTGTGGTTAAGGGACGCGTCCACTCCTGGGGTTATCGTTGCTGTGGTTTCCTATGAGCCTGTTTGAGTGATTCCGAAGGCATCGCCGTACCTGCGCATTAGATACAGGCCACTAGGGGGCTCCCTTCCCTGTCTTCTTCCAGCCCAGCACACCTGCCGTGCCTGCTCTGCTCACACCCTCAGTATCTTATCACTTCCCAAAGGTGATAATTAAGGCACAAGAGCCAAGCTGAAATGGCAGGTGCTTCTAGGCATGAATAGAGCTCCTCACTAGTTACGGAGTCACAGGGTCTGTGCCCACACGTCTGAGCCACCGCCACCCTCGGATTGGATGCACAGGGCTGCAGACCTAAGGCAAAGACAGGAGCTCCTTAATGAGAGTGTCACATAGAAGAGGCTCAGTCGCCTGGCTGGCTGTGTGCATGTGTATGAGTGTGTGTGAGTGCCCGGCACTCGCCTTGGCACCGTTGTCTAGCCCCGGGGTAAACCACAATAGGACAGCACTTCCCAGCTCTGGGCCCATGACGAAGGCTGCGTGGTCGGTGCGCGCGGTGCCCGCTGGTCCCACGCTGGCCCTCACCGCCCCTTTGCGGCCTCCTGACTCCTGACTCTCCTCTTTGCTCCCTGCCAGGAACAAATGCGTGTTTGTGCCTCACCCACCATCCAGGCTGAGCCTCCAGGCTCCAGGTCACCTGGTCTCACCCTTTCCTTTTGCACAAATGAGAAAACCAAGGCCCAGGAAAGGGAAGTGACCGAACGGAATGAATTTGAGGCAAAATCAGCACTAGAGCCAAGGTGCCCAGGAAGGAGGTACTTGAGATAGTGTTATAAAGCAGGGCAACTATGGCCAGGTGGCGGTGGTGGTACCACTGTATCACGTGGAAAAGTTCCTGGGTTCGCGTCCCAGGGCCACCCTCAGCACATGGGGAGTGAGTGTGCCTGGGGTCCAGGCTGAGGCTTAGAGCAGGTACCTGGCTTTGGGTTCGTGGGTCACAACACGCTCACTCACACCAATGTTTTCACCACAAACACCAAGGACCGATTAAGTTACAGATGTGAAAGAGGACTTAGACACTGCACAGCATTCTGTCACTGTGAGATTTGAACTCTGCACCCTCAATGCTGAACCCAGGGCAGGGCAGGGCAGTAGGTGCGAACAGCTAAGTGTGTGGACAATTGAAGTGTGTTGTCCGGAGAAAATTCAAAACCTGTCGTAAACCCACAAACATGAGGTTGCTTTTTGTTGTCACTATTTGACAGATTTAAATGACGTGGGTGACAAAATAGTCGTCTCTGAAAAATTCTTTGTCAGGTATAAAGTCTAAGCAGTAGGGGTTAGCATGGAATTTTGTTTTTAAAGAAATTATTTATTTAATTTTTTTAAAGAATTATTCATTCATTTATTGAATTCCATTTGTTATGATAATTTTTAAATTTGACCAGAGAGAGAAAGAGAGAGAGAAAGGGAAATCACAGAAGAAAGCCACCAGGTCCGGAACTCGAACCCTGGTTGGCTATGTGGGAATCCAGCGCCCCCAACTACCACACCACCTGCAGACCCCTAATTTTATTTATTATTATTAGTTAGTTAGTTAGTTTTAGGTTTCCTATAGGGAACTCGTGTTCACCAGAGAGAGACGCAAGAGAGAAAGCAAGCCTTGAGGCCCAGGACTCCCGCTGTGGTTGGCAGAGTGGGAGCCCAGTGCCTCGCCCTCGCCCACCACGCCACCTGCTGGCCTCACCGCTGAACTTCACGAGTCATGCGAAAGCTTTCACGTAGCCCATTTTACTTTCTTAACCTTCCTTATGTCTCGTACTCTATGTGAGAGTGAGTGCAGAGATCCCAGTTGGAGTTGCCAGGTTTAGCAAATAAAAATACAGGATGCTCAGTTAAATTTGAATTCCAGGTAAACAATAAATAATTTTTTAGTGCTACTGTCTCGGGACATTACTTATTTGGGACATACTTCAACTTAATTTTCTTGTTTGTTGATTTACCTGAAATGTACAATTAACAGCGTCTGGTACTTGACCTGGCAACCTCAGCACTACACACGAGGTGGTGGCTGCCCGCTCTCATTCAGGGAACAAATTCATGGAGATGTAGAAGAATTTGAATTTCCATGAGACACGGTCTGTGTGACCAACTCGGGGGACACATACTTGAATTTAGACGAGGATTCGAAAGACAGTGCGGGAATTAGAAAGACCAAGAAGAATGTGAGTCCTTCCACCCTTTGCTCTGCAAGTGACCTCTTCGAATTTTTACAGGTGTTGACATTTTTGAGAGTAAAACCAAGTGTGAACTGCGTGGCATAATATTTTTGTTTGATGACTGTCAATGTCAGTGTACGTAGCCTGTGAAATATTTTACTGAATGTGATGGGTTGATTCATGGCTCCCCCAAAAAGCTATGTTGAAGTCCCAACCCTCAATACCTTAGGAAGTGACTTCATTGAAAAACAGGGTTATTGAAAATGAAATTAGCTAATGATATTAAGAGCAGGCCATACTGGAGAACAGTGGGGCCTTATTTTTCATACCTGGGATCCTTGAAAGGAAGCGGTGAGAGAGACCTGGGTGGGAGGGTGCCAGATGAAGACAGAGGCAATGGGGAGAATGAAGCCAGGTGACACGGAGGATGGGCAGTGTCTGGTGTGATGCAGCCACAGATCGAGGGATGCCAAGGACTGCTGACCCAGCAGAAGCCAGGGAGCAGCCAGGAAGGCTTCTCCACTATAGGGCAGAGCGTGATCCTACCACACTTGCATTTTGGACTTCCAGCCTCCGAAATGTCAGCCAATACGGTTCTTTTCTGATAGACCCAGTTCCTGGTACTTTGCTCTGGCAGCCGTGGAAAACTGGCTCACTGAATCAGAAATACTACCCTGAAATTTGTTCCTCTCTTTAACTTTTTAAAAATTGCTATAGGGCACACGTGTTCATCAGAGAGTGAAAGAGAGACAGAGGAAAAGTAAGGAAGCACCCGGGGCGGGTGTCCATGCCATAGTCCCTTCTCCATTGTCCTTTTGGCATTTTGGGCTTGCACACACACATGCCTGGTGCGTCCCTCAAACCGTCGGGTCTGGGACTCAAATCGTATAGTCAGCTCTGGAGGATTCAGCCACCTTATCCACCATGCCACGGGCTAGCCTCCGAACTGCTGTTTGTTTTTATTTGTTATTATTTAACATCAATATAATTTATTATATGTTTGTTCCCTTTTTAAAAAGCTATCAATACAATACGAATTCATCTGCTTTTTTTCTTTTTATGTGTTGTAAAAATTATTTCTTCCTCTATTTATTTAAAAATCTTTTTACCTGCATGGATACATACACACACACACACACACACACACACACACACATCACAGAGTTTAATAAGGGACCATTTTCACTGTATTTCTTTTCTGGTCCATGTGGTTGTCTCACTTCAGTTATCACGAAGTGTAGTCTGTCATATAGAAGAACGCTGCTACAAATGGTCCGTTGTGAGTGTGATTGTGAGTGTCATGTGCTGGGTGTGCACCATGCCAGCCCATTCACCTGTTCACTTGTGACTTTGGCCAAGTTTCGTATTTATTTTTTTAGATTTTTGCCATAGGGCACATGAACTCACTGGAAAGACAGAGATAGACAGAGAGGGAAAGTGAGAAGTCACCCCCAGGTGGGAGGGCCATGCCACACTCTCCTCTCCACCATTCGCTTCTAGGAATTTGGGGCACCCAAACACATGCACCCAGCGTGCTTTTCGAGCTGCCGGGTCTGAGACTCGAACCTCAAGCTGGCCATGTGGGATCCAGTGCCTTAACCACCATGCCACCTGCTACCCAGTCATGTCTTAACCTGTCTGAATCACAGTGTCTTTATGTATAAAGATGGAGCTGGTAGTGTCCGCCTGTAAAGGGGCTCACCCGAGTGCTTGGCCCTGTGTGTGGCATGAGGTGAGAGTGCAGTGGTGACCCTCCCTGGGCGCCGCTGCTGGTTCCATGGCTGCAGGGGTGGTTTACCCGGTGACCAGGCTTTATGGGCGCTTCAGCATCAGCCCCTGATCCTTCCTCCAAGGCAGGAGTTGCCATGGCAATAGGGCAGAATTGCCTAAGTTGTTGCATGAGGCTGGGGAGCCTGAGGAAGGTTCCAGATCCTTCGAAAGAGAGTCTGCAGCCCAGTCTGAGGCAGGGGAAGCTAGAGAGATGGGAGGATTTGGGAGAAATCTGTCTGCTACTCTGTCCTACAGCGCTCGCTCTGCGGGACCGTGCGGAACCACTGAAGGACTCGCGACTCTCCAGGTGTGCACTGGGAACCAAGGATCGTCCCTGTGAGAAGATCTAACCTTTTCCTTCCCAACCCACTCTGTTTTGGATGGCATGATCAGCCATGTCTTCTGTCATTTGGTCATTGTTGTACTTAAGAGTCTACACTGCTGAAGGAGTGGCTTCACTGGACATGGGACGAGGGCGTGAAATGCTTTCACCTCTCACAGCAGGGCTCTACAGCACTGATATCTACACAAGTGTCACACCGTCAAAAATCGCCACTGTAGGGACCAGCAGTTAGCGTAATGGCTATGTCGCTGGACTCCCACGTAGTCGACCGCGGTTCGAGTCCCAGACCTGGAGGCTTACACTCATGCCTGGCACGTGTGCATGCGTGCCCAAGATCCTGAGAGGAGAATGGAGGAGAAGGGATTGCGGCATGGCCATCCCCCCTGGGGAGTGATTTCTCACTTTCTGTCTCTCTCTCTCTCTGTCTGGCGAACGCATACGCCCTATAGCAAAAAAAGCAGTAGGGGTTAGCATGGAATTTTGTTTTTAAAGAAATTATTTATTTAATTTTTTTAAAGAATTATTCATTCATTTATTGAATTCCATTTGTTATGATAATTTTTAAATTTGACCAGAGAGAGAAAGAGAGAGAGAAAGGGAAATCACAGAAGAAAGCCACCAGGTCCGGAACTCGAACCCTGGTTGGCTATGTGGGAATCCAGCGCCCCCAACTACCACACCACCTGCAGACCCCTAATTTTATTTATTATTATTAGTTAGTTAGTTAGTTTTAGGTTTCCTATAGGGAACTCGTGTTCACCAGAGAGAGACGCAAGAGAGAAAGCAAGCCTTGAGGCCCAGGACTCCCGCTGTGGTTGGCAGAGTGGGAGCCCAGTGCCTCGCCCTCGCCCACCACGCCACCTGCTGGCCTCACCGCTGAACTTCACGAGTCATGCGAAAGCTTTCACGTAGCCCATTTTACTTTCTTAACCTTCCTTATGTCTCGTACTCTATGTGAGAGTGAGTGCAGAGATCCCAGTTGGAGTTGCCAGGTTTAGCAAATAAAAATACAGGATGCTCAGTTAAATTTGAATTCCAGGTAAACAATAAATAATTTTTTAGTGCTACTGTCTCGGGACATTACTTATTTGGGACATACTTCAACTTAATTTTCTTGTTTGTTGATTTACCTGAAATGTACAATTAACAGCGTCTGGTACTTGACCTGGCAACCTCAGCACTACACACGAGGTGGTGGCTGCCCGCTCTCATTCAGGGAACAAATTCATGGAGATGTAGAAGAATTTGAATTTCCATGAGACACGGTCTGTGTGACCAACTCGGGGGACACATACTTGAATTTAGACGAGGATTCGAAAGACAGTGCGGGAATTAGAAAGACCAAGAAGAATGTGAGTCCTTCCACCCTTTGCTCTGCAAGTGACCTCTTCGAATTTTTACAGGTGTTGACATTTTTGAGAGTAAAACCAAGTGTGAACTGCGTGGCATAATATTTTTGTTTGATGACTGTCAATGTCAGTGTACGTAGCCTGTGAAATATTTTACTGAATGTGATGGGTTGATTCATGGCTCCCCCAAAAAGCTATGTTGAAGTCCCAACCCTCAATACCTTAGGAAGTGACTTCATTGAAAAACAGGGTTATTGAAAATGAAATTAGCTAATGATATTAAGAGCAGGCCATACTGGAGAACAGTGGGGCCTTATCCGACATACCTGGGATCCTTAAAAGGAAGCGGTGAGAGAGACCTGGGTGGGAGGGTGCCAGATGAAGACAGAGGCAATGGGGAGAATGAAGCCAGGTGACACGGAGGATGGGCAGTGTCTGGTGTGATGCAGCCACAGATCGAGGGATGCCAAGGACTGCTGACCCAGCAGAAGCCAGGGAGCAGCCAGGAAGGCTTCTCCACTATAGGGCAGAGCGTGATCCTACCACACTTGCATTTTGGACTTCCAGCCTCCGAAATGTCAGCCAATACGGTTCTTTTCTGATAGACCCAGTTCCTGGTACTTTGCTCTGGCAGCCGTGGAAAACTGGCTCACTGAATCAGAAATACTACCCTGAAATTTGTTCCTCTCTTTAACTTTTTAAAAATTGCTATAGGGCACACGTGTTCATCAGAGAGTGAAAGAGAGACAGAGGAAAAGTAAGGAAGCACCCGGGGCGGGTGTCCATGCCATAGTCCCTTCTCCATTGTCCTTTTGGCATTTTGGGCTTGCACACACACATGCCTGGTGCGTCCCTCAAACCGTCGGGTCTGGGACTCAAATCGTATAGTCAGCTCTGGAGGATTCAGCCACCTTATCCACCATGCCACGGGCTAGCCTCCGAACTGCTGTTTGTTTTTATTTGTTATTATTTAACATCAATATAATTTATTATATGTTTGTTCCCTTTTTAAAAAGCTATCAATACAATACGAATTCATCTGCTTTTTTTCTTTTTATGTGTTGTAAAAATTATTTCTTCCTCTATTTATTTAAAAATCTTTTTACCTGCATGGATACATACACACACACACACACACACACACACACACATCACAGAGTTTAATAAGGGACCATTTTCACTGTATTTCTTTTCTGGTCCATGTGGTTGTCTCACTTCAGTTATCACGAAGTGTAGTCTGTCATATAGAAGAACGCTGCTACAAATGGTCCGTTGTGAGTGTGATTGTGAGTGTCATGTGCTGGGTGTGCACCATGCCAGCCCATTCACCTGTTCACTTGTGACTTTGGCCAAGTTTCGTATTTATTTTTTTAGATTTTTGCCATAGGGCACATGAACTCACTGGAAAGACAGAGATAGACAGAGAGGGAAAGTGAGAAGTCACCCCCAGGTGGGAGGGCCATGCCACACTCTCCTCTCCACCATTCGCTTCTAGGAATTTGGGGCACCCAAACACATGCACCCAGCGTGCTTTTCGAGCTGCCGGGTCTGAGACTCGAACCTCAAGCTGGCCATGTGGGATCCAGTGCCTTAACCACCATGCCACCTGCTACCCAGTCATGTCTTAACCTGTCTGAATCACAGTGTCTTTATGTATAAAGATGGAGCTGGTAGTGTCCGCCTGTAAAGGGGCTCACCCGAGTGCTTGGCCCTGTGTGTGGCATGAGGTGAGAGTGCAGTGGTGACCCTCCCTGGGCGCCGCTGCTGGTTCCATGGCTGCAGGGGTGGTTTACCCGGTGACCAGGCTACGTCACAGTGCCTTCTGGAAGACTTCTCCAAGTGCAGAAGGAAGGCCTCTCTGGGGGCCCAGTTTAGGTATGGTAGATAGGACATTTCTACCTCTCTCAGAGCGTGTGTTTAAGTCCCAGACCCTTCTGCCACCCCTGACTGTAGCTTCGGTAGTTTCCTCCCTCCTCCCTGCGTTGGCACCCTGTTCATGACCGCCACCATCCTCACTCTCTGGGCTCCGTCTGCGAGCTTTGTGTCAGCCGGAGTGACCCCAGACTTTCTCATTTACTTCCACAACGCCATCGCAAGGCCTTACAAAGTGGCTGTTTCACCCAGGAGAGTGTCCCAAGGGGTTGAGTAGGCCCCGCCATGGTGGTACATGCTGTGATGATGAATGCTCTTGGGACGAACACAGAGGGGCCCCGGGTTCAATTCCTGGTCCAACCTAAAGGCACAGTGGTGTGCTCCAGCAATGCCGGTAACCAGGGGAGGTTGAGGCAGGAGCACTACAGCGCAGCAAGACCCTGTCTTAAAACAATCATTTAAAAGGGGCAGGCAGCTGGGGTGATACAGCAATAATGCAGCACCCCGGGTGCTGAGGTCACGTGGGATGTCCCGAGGGCTCCCTGTGCAGGCAGGGCTGGAAGGGGTACCTGAGACCCTGGCTGGCTGAGACCAGGGGTCCCATCGTGAGGATTCTTGGACATGCCTGTTTCTCTCCCATTCTCCCAGAAGAAATAACTAGACCAATTTTTGAAAGGAAGAAAAACAAGAAGACAAGGAAATTTGTAGAAGCACCCAACTGATAAACAGCAGAACTGGGGCCTGCCAGACAATACCTTGACTGCCAAGCTCATGTCCCATAATCCCCTCCCGCTGACGTTAAGAACCATTCAGGCTGATGAAGGAAACGCAATTGCAGATCCACTCACCTTTATGGGCGCTTCAGCATCAGCCCCTGATCCTTCCTCCAAGGCAGGAGTTGCCATGGCAATAGGGCAGAATTGCCTAAGTTGTTGCATGAGGCTGGGGAGCCTGAGGAAGGTTCCAGATCCTTCGAAAGAGAGTCTGCAGCCCAGTCTGAGGCAGGGGAAGCTAGAGAGATGGGAGGATTTGGGAGAAATCTGTCTGCTACTCTGTCCTACAGCGCTCGCTCTGCGGGACCGTGCGGAACCACTGAAGGACTCGCGACTCTCCAGGTGTGCACTGGGAACCAAGGATCGTCCCTGTGAGAAGATCTAACCTTTTCCTTCCCAACCCACTCTGTTTTGGATGGCATGATCAGCCATGTCTTCTGTCATTTGGTCATTGTTGTACTTAAGAGTCTACACTGCTGAAGGAGTGGCTTCACTGGACATGGGACGAGGGCGTGAAATGCTTTCACCTCTCACAGCAGGGCTCTACAGCACTGATATCTACACAAGTGTCACACCGTCAAAAATCGCCACTGTAGGGACCAGCAGTTAGCGTAATGG
>NW_006160005.1:4077793-4107578 GCF_000334495.1 Tupaia belangeri chinensis | reverse complement strand
GAAGCCAGAGAGTACTAAGATAATTTCATGTGTGCTACTAGGTCATACTGTGATATGGTGGTGCATTCACCCGTTCCCTACAACCTCCCTCCTCTAAGCCACTCTTCCTTGGCTTACCTCTGTGATTGCCTGCTCTTTGAACTATCACCTACTTCTTACTCAACACTGTCCTTGTCCTCAACCTCTGACCCAGTAATGGTTGCCCTTTTCTATATTCCTCAGAAGTACTTGGTTATTTTCTTTTATGCCTCACATTTCCTCATAAACCATCTTAACATTCCTTACATCTGAAGGTTTTTTTCCCTGTGAATAAAAAAGCTGGCTCACCTAATTGTGAGAAAAATAATCTCCAAGAATATTAATACTCTCAAATATCTCTAGCATTACATATTTATTTATTTTCAGAATGTGCTAGACATTACTCATATGCTACACATTGCAGTTTCAAAACATGGACTTGAGTCATCGCCAAATCCAGTTTTTCATTTACTACAACCAACCTCACCCCACTCTGAAATCCTAAAAATTCCCTCTATTTTTCTTTTTTGAATAAAGAACACAAACACAGAAGCTTGGCACTAACCTCCAGCTGCTTGAACACTGTTTCCGGCAATTCTTGCTCATAGGTCTTCAGCAATTCAATAGTTTGCTTTAAGGGCTCAAACATCTCATCGGTGCTGCTCTGCCGCTCTTTAAGAGCCATAAGGTGTCCCATAACTTCAACCAATCCTTTGAAATCTCCTTTTTCGACCTTCTTGAGTAAGCCACTCTCAGTACTTTTTATAAATTCTTCAAGGTCGGCCAAGCTAATCAACACAAATACAACATGAGGAGCCTCTTCTTCTCCTCAAAAGGAATACTCATTTATTTTTTTGACAACAATAGCTATTACTATGAAAATCTTACCTTGTGTCCGGCACTCTGCTAAACACACTGCATAGATTATGCCCTGGTATGAAGAATATGCCCTTCCTCACTAGTGTCAAGGTTATGCAAAACAAAGATTGAGACCTATCCCATGATTCAGAAGACAGGACCCCTAATGTAGCCCATAATCCTGCGTAGGCTCCTGGACCAGAAAAAAAGGTATTATTGGGACAACCAGTGAGCTTAGCATAAGTTCTGTAGATCAATAACTAGTTCTGAATCAATATTAACTTCCTGGCTTTGGTAGTTGTATTATGGTCATATATGACATTACCATTTGTTAAGAAAACTTTTTGTATTATTTTTTTATTCGAAACGATGCCTGAAATTATTCCAAAATTAGAAGTGTAAAAGAAAAGAAAAAAGAAAGAAAAAAAAACATAGTCTCTAGAGTAACATAAATTTGGGTTTGACTTTGACACTTATTAGATATGTGATCACAGCCAAGTCATTTAACATTTAAGGCTCTGTTTCATGGAAAGTGCATGGCAAATGCATACTATGGGGAAAAAACTATTCACGGATTTCAAAATGTTTTTTGCACCAAAATAACCTTGTATTTTAATTTATTTTTTCCCTCTGAACTTGTTGAAGTCTCCTCATAAGACTGGAAAAATTATTTATCTCTTACTGGTTATTATAAGAGTTAAATGGGATCATTCTTAATTCAATGAATATTTATTGATCATCTTTTTCCAGGTCATATGGAAAGAATGATAAATAAGATTAACAAAGACTCTCCCTTAGGAAGCTTACATTCTAGTGAGAAAAATAAAAAGGAAATAAATCAATGAAATGAATTATATGGTAATGAGTACCAATGAAAAAAGTCATAATAAGGAGATAGAGATTAAAATAGGACTGTTTTCTAGGGCGTGGTCAGGAAGGTGATATTGAGCAGAAAAATAAATTATGTAAAAGAGTGAGTCACTAAAAGAAATGGGAGAAGAGTGTTCCAGGTAAAGGGAATAGAATGATTAAAGGCACTGGAGCTGAATAAAGTTTGGTTTGTTTGAAGTGAAGAAAAGTCAGGGTGGCAGAAGCATAAGGAGAACAGAAAGAAACAGGAAGGGAAACAGGGTCAGAGCCAGATAATACAGAGCCTCATTGGATGTGCCAATAAGTCCAGATGTTATTTTAAGTGTGAGGATTCTGAGCAGAAGAATGCATGATCAGATTTATATTTCCAAAAGTAGCTGTAGCTGGAGGAGAACAGATTTTAGCTGACAGTAATGTTGCCAGTGATGATGGCGCTGGTGGTGGAGAGACAAGAATGGCCGGTGAAAGGGCAAGTTGAGAGTATTGTGGTTGCTCAGGCTTTGACCTGGATGGTAGAGATGAGGAGTCATATTCAAGGTAATTTTGCTTGCAGAGCCAATGGAACTCACTGGTGCATTGGGTGAGAGGTGTAAGGGGATGAGAGAAATCAGTGATCCTGGCAAGAGGGTAAATCATGGTGATGACTAAAGATAAGAGGAAGAACTAGGCAAGGTTAGTTTCTTTGTGGGGAAAGGCAGAAGAATAGGTCTTAAGCATTTTAGGCTTATGATGCCTCATAGGCAGTAGACACTAAGGAAGACTATTATTAGCTAAATTTGAGTCTGGAGCTCCTGATACGTAGGGCTTAAAATATAAATTTGGCAGTTATTAGCACATAGATTTTAAAAAGCATTAGCCTGAATATCACTTGGAAAATGCATGAAAATAGAGAAGAAAGTCCAGGATTGAGATCTCAGGAGTTTTCATATTTTGAGGCCCAGAAGTGGAGATGAGGTCAGCAAAGAAGACCAAGAAGGCACAGCCAGTGAGACACACAGAAAACTAGAAAAATGACAAGTCCTAAAAGCCACATGAAGAAACTGCTGGGAAGGAAAGGACAATCAGCTTAGAGGTAAAAGTAAGATGAAGACTGTAGATACTAGAGATAGTAAGGGTAGGGACTAGAAGGTGGTTAACAAAGGGAGGGAAACAGAGGAAGCAATATGTTTAAATAGACGCATAAAAGGAAAGTTATTTACTGATGATAATGTACATGGTAATGTCTTTGTTTTGACTGATACACACCATATTCATGCTAGAAAATGCAATGATGTATCCTGTGAAGATATATAGTGATTAAATCTAAATTTATTTGTTTTTAAAAAGATGAAGACAGATAATTATTATTGGATCTGGTCATATGGAAATCACTGGTGATCTTGAAAAGAATGATTTCAGTTCAGTGGACTAGTAAAAATTTGAATGGAAAGTAAATCAGAGAATGGTGGATTTCCATTTCTAGCTGAGTAGTATACATGATAACATGAATAACCCTTCTGATTAAACAACTGAAATACTTAAGCAAATATTTTTAAATAATTAAAACTGCATCACTAGGGGAACTAGCAGTTGGCATAATGGCTATGTCACTGGACTCCCATGTAGTTGACCACAGTTTGAGTCCCGGACCCGGTAGCTTTAACTCATGCTGGGCATGTGTGAGTGCATGCCCAAGATTCCAAGAGGAGAATGGAGGAGAAGGGATTGTGGCGTGACCATAGCCTTTGGGAGGTGATTTCTTGCTTTCTGTCTCTCTCGGTTTTTCTGGCAAGTGCACACACCCTATAGCAAAAACTCCCAAAAAAAAGTATCACTAGGGGTCAGCAGATGGTGTAATGGTTACATTGCTGGACTCTCATGTGGTCAACCACGGTTCAAGTCCCGATCCAGTAGCTTAAAGCTCTCACTGGGTGAGTATACTCCCATGCCCAAGATCCCAAGAGGAGACTGGAGGAGAAGGGATTGTGGTATGACCATTGCCCCTGAGGGATGATTTCTCACTTTCTATCTCTGGGTCTCTCTGATGAGAGCATGCACCCTATAGCAAAAACCTCTACAAAAAACAAAACAAACAAACAAACGAAAAACACCTCACTTTTAGAAGTATCCCTATGGTGGCATGAAATAAAGGCATCTCCGGAGGCTAAAATGTGGTGAAAGCAAAAACCCTAGGAAGTAAGCAAGATTAAAAACTCACTTTTAGGGACCAGCAGTTAGCATAATGGCTATGTCGCTGGACTCCCATGTAGTTAACAGTGGTTCGCGTCCAGACCTGGTGGCTTAAAACTCACGCTGGGCACATGTGCATGCGTGCCCAAGATCCCGAGAAGAGAAAAGAGGAGAAGGGATTGCGGCATGGCCATCCCCCCTGACCATTGCCCCTGAGGGATGATTTCTCACTTTCTATCTCTGGGTCTCTCTGATGAGAGCATGCACCCTATAGCAAAAACCTCTACAAAAAACAAAACAAACAAACAAACAAAAAACACCTCACTTTTATATGACAGTTTCCACTAAAACTTGGAGACCCTGAGTTTCTATTTTGAGCACTTTATGGGACATTAAGGACAGGTGATTAAGCTGAAGGATCACACAAGGCAAGGAAACTAACAGGAGGTGGCACATTAAGTTGGGACACTGTAAGAGTAAACAAGAAATAGGTATGTTGAGAAGAAGGAAATAGTATGAACAGTTGCTTGTCTTGACCTTGGCCCTGAGTGGACTACTGCAGGTTATAGTCCAAGTGGTCTAGGGTTGGTAGAATCCCTTTATGAGTGTCATAAATGAATGTAAATCACTTTTTGAAAAATGCAACAAGAATGCAGTTCTTAACAGATTCACTACAGGTAAAAATTCCAAGGAATTTTACAACCCCAAATCAAAAAATGCACAAGGGAAGTCACCATGAGTAGGAGTCAGTAGAAACAGTGAAATTAGACTGTGAAGAATCCAAACAGTGGAATTCAGATGCAGAATATAACACTGCAATATTTAATTTTTTAAGAGATTTTTGCTACAGGGCACATGCGCTCACTGGGAAGACAGAGAGACAGAAAGCAAGAAGTCACCCCCCAGAAGGGATGGCTACACCACAATCACTTTTCCTCCATTCTCCTCTTGGGATTTTGAACACACACTCACACGTTCCTGGTGTGTTTCAAGCCACCAGGTCCGGGACTTGATCTGCTGTTGACCCACGCGGGAGTCCAGCACCTCAACCACTATGCCACATGCTGGTCCCGCAATATTTAATATATTTAAAAGACAAAGAAATATTTTCATTTAGGTATCTGGCTTCATTATTCTGTCCCTATATCATTAGAAAGTGACTTCTCTGTAGTTTTTTAGCTATCAATTTAAGACTGAGAAAAACAACTTCTCTCTTTTAAACATGATATATCTGTTTTCTATGGGAACCAGCCTTCAGAGAATCATATTAAAGTTTTTACATTCTCAACAGGTCACAGTCCCTGCCTCTGGCCCAGCTGGCTTTTAAGTGCAAACATAAATTCATAAATTCAATACTGTATCAGAGGGATAATTTAAAGGTTTCCCAAACATGCTCAGTCTGTGGTAGTGATGGATTCAGAAAAGTGACAACACTTTGGATGTGGATATCATGAGAATTATGGGTCATGATAGCATTGTTTTGTGGAAAGAAGCATAGTTAGAGCTCTTAATACATGGTCTAGCGATGTTAAAAAAAATTGTGCTACATAAATGGGAAATTCTAGGAAAATAAAGCTGATGTTTTTCTCTTGGCCTTTATGTCATTTTAATACATGGCATGAAGAAATAGACCATTTTGGTGTTTTTGTTTTTGCCAGAGGGTGAGTGCACTCATCAAAGAAAGACAGTGAGACGTAGAGAGCAAAGGAGAAATCGCTTCTTCAATGTGGTATGGTCATGCTGCAATCCTTTCTCCATTTCTCCATCCTGTTGGGATTAGGGCATGCATGCACACACGCCAGTGTGTTCATGTCACTGGGACTGAGATTTAAACCATGTGGTTGGCCATGTGGGATTCAGTTCCTTTAATCAGGTCATGGAGCTAGCTCAGAAACAAATCATTTTTGAGTTGACAAAACAAAAGTTGTCTTAAGACCATCTTCCAATAAACATACATAAAACTTTAAAAAATGAATAAGTAAAATAAAAGGCTTAAAATCTGAACAAAGACCAAGCAAGTTAAAAAACAATTAAGCAAAAGATCTACAAATGGAAAACATAATTAAAATTTAAATTTCAATGAAGAGATTAAACTGGAGATTTAGAGAAGTTGAAAGAAAAAAAAATAGGCTACTGAATGACAGGAGTGGAGGAGTAATTATCTAAACTTCCGTGCAGGAAGATGTCCCCCCAAAAACCCCCAAAAAATCGAAAACAAAACAAAACAAAACAAACAAACAAACAAAAGGGAAAGAAAAAAGAAAAATATAAAACTTGTTAAAAGGCAAGGAGGATAGTGAAAAAATCTCATGTAAGCGTAAAATATGGTCCAGAGGGAGATCATAAAGAGCATGGAAAATAAGCAATACTGAAGGAGAGTTTGACAGAATTTTCTTGAATTGCTGAAACTCACTACCTATAAGATCAAGAAAGCCCAGCAAACTCAAGGCAGAATAAATATAAAGAAACTCTCATATAAATACTTCAGCATAAAACTGCAGATTACCAAAAGGAAAAGAAATTTTAAAATTAGCTTCAGAGCAAAGACATTTTTTATCAAAAAACAAAACAAAAAGAACAGCGACACTGATGGATGACTACTCAGCAGCAAAAATAGAAGGTAAAACACAAGAGGATAATATTTTTAATAATCTAAGAAAATATACATTATCCTGAAATTTTCTCTTATGCAAAAATCTTTTTTCTTTGTCTAGAACAAAGGCAAAAGAAATACATTCCATCAACAGACCCTTACTGAAGGAATTTCTAATGGATACATCTCAAAGCAGGTCTGAAATGCTGAAAGATATAATGAGCAAAGATACTGGCAAATAGAGTGGCAAATCTTAATAAACAATGGATGTAAAAATATTAAAATAAATACCATTGGTGAGGTTTCAATAACTATTAGGAAGCATCTACATTAGTAGGCATGATAGGATATAATTTGATGGAAATCATACTTTCTTAAAGTTTTCAGATTGAGTGTAAAGAGAATAAAAATACTGATAAATCAATTCATGTTAAGGGTTTATAAAAGTAGCTGTGGTAACCATTCATGTCACTGGGACTGAGATTTAAACCATGTGGTTGGCCATGTGGGATTCAGTTCCTTTAATCAGGTCATGGAGCTAGCTCAGAAACAAATCATTTTTGAGTTGACAAAACAAAAGTTGTCTTAAGACCATCTTCCAATAAACATACATAAAACTTTAAAAAATGGATAAGTAAAATAAAAGGCTTAAAATCTGAACAAAGACCAAGCAAGTTAAAAAACAATTAAGCAAAAGATCTACAAATGGAAAACATAATTAAAATTTAAATTTCAATGAAGAGATTAAACTGGAGATTTAGAGAAGTTGAAAGAAAAAAAAATAGGCTACTGAATGACAGGAGTGGAGGAGTAATTATCTAAACTTCCGTGCAGGAAGATGTCCCCCCAAAAACCCCCAAAAAATCGAAAAAAAAACAAAACAAAACAAACAAACAAACAAAAGGGAAAGAAAAAAGAAAAATATAAAACTTGTTAAAAGGCAAGGAGGATAGTGAAAAAATCTCATGTAAGCGTAAAATATGGTCCAGAGGGAGATCATAAAGAGCATGGAAAATAAGCAATACTGAAGGAGAGTTTGACAGAATTTTCTTGAATTGCTGAAACTCACTACCTATAAGATCAAGAAAGCCCAGCAAACTCAAGGCAGAATAAATATAAAGAAACTCTCATATAAATACTTCAGCATAAAACTGCAGATTACCAAAAGGAAAAGAAATTTTAAAATTAGCTTCAGAGCAAAGACATTTTTTATCAAAAAACAAAACAAAAAGAACAGCGACACTGATGGATGACTACTCAGCAGCAAAAATAGAAGGTAAAACACAAGAGGATAATATTTTTAATAATCTAAGAAAATATACATTATCCTGAAATTTTCTCTTATGCAAAAATCTTTTTTCTTTGTCTAGAACAAAGGCAAAAGAAATACATTCCATCAACAGACCCTTACTGAAGGAATTTCTAATGGATACATCTCAAAGCAGGTCTGAAATGCTGAAAGATATAATGAGCAAAGATACTGGCAAATAGAGTGGCAAATCTTAATAAACAATGGATGTAAAAATATTAAAATAAATACCATTGGTGAGGTTTCAATAACTATTAGGAAGCATCTACATTAGTAGGCATGATAGGATATAATTTGATGGAAATCATACTTTCTTAAAGTTTTCAGATTGAGTGTAAAGAGAATAAAAATACTGATAAATCAATTCATGTTAAGGGTTTATAAAAGTAGCTGTGGTAACCATCAGAACAATGGAACTATTACAGTACAACATTCAAAGTAGCGGAGGAAAAAAAGTGAAATAAAGAAAAGGAAAAAGAAAAGAAAACATACAAAAAATTATCCCAAAAGTAGTCAAAAAAAAAAAAAAAAGAAAGGGGAAAAGTAAAGAATAGGAAGTACAAAATAAAATAAAACACACAATAAATATTAATGAGCAACCCTCCAATTAGAAGATAAATATCGTTGAAGTGGTTACAAATTCTATGCTGATTATAAAAACTTCTAATGGAAAGTCACAGCAAGATTGAAAGCCAAAGGATAAAAAGAGCTACACTAGGCAAATATCACACAAAGGTTTAGTTATTCTGGTATAAGATGAAACGGACTTTACTACAAGAAATATAACTAGTGACAAAGAAGATCTTTAATATATGGTTAAAAGGGTCACTCTTTCAAGAAGATACAAAACGTTAAACTCTGTATGTTCATATATTATAACATAACCTTACACTATATGAAACAAAAAGTGACAGAATTACAATGAAAAATGAACAATCCATCAAAGTGAGTGATTTTTAACACATTTATCTTAGGAACTGACAAATGGAGCAGATTATTTTTTAAAAGCAGTAAGGATAGAGTAGATTTAAATAGAACAATTGATTGAATAGGCATGCAGAGAACATTATACCCAGTAGTTATATACAACCAATTATTTTAAAAAGTACACAGAACATCTATAAAAACTGACATACTTGCACAGCAAAAGAAACAATAATTAGAGTGAAGACACAACCTTCAGAATGGGAGAATTTATTTGCCAATTATGCCACAGATTAGGGTCTGATAACCAAAACATATAGAGAACCCAAGGAGCTTACCCCCGCCAAAAAAAAATCCAATTAAAAATGGGCAAATAAGGGACCAGCAGTTAGCGTAATGGCTATGTCGCTGGACTCCCAGGTAGTCGACCGCAGTTCGAGTCCCGGACCCGGTGGCTTAAAACTCACTCCAGGCATGTGTGTGTGTGCCCAAGATCCTGAGAGGAGAATGGAGGAGAAGGAATTGCGGTGTGACCATCCCCCCTGGGGGGTGATTTCTCGCTTTCTGTCTCTATGTCTCTCTCTGTCTGGTGAGCACACGCTCCCTATAGCGAAAACCTCTCCAAAAAAAAAAAAAAGGGGGGCAAATAATCTGAACAAACAACTTTCCAAGGAAGACATAAGAACAGCCTAAATGTATATGAAATAATGCTCAACATCCCTTACCATAAGGGAGATGCAAATCAAAACCACAACAAGATACCATCTAACCCCAGTTAAAATGGCTTAGATTAAAAGAATTAAGAATGGGGATCAGCGGCTGTCATAATGGCTATGTTGCTGGTCTCCCATGTAAGTCGACTGAGGTTTGAGTCCTGAACCCAGTGGCTTAAACTCACACCAGGCGCGTGTGTGGGTGCCCAAGATCCTGAGAGGAGAATGGAGGAGAAGGGATTGTAGTGTGGCCACCCCCCCAGGGGTGATTTCTCGCTTTCTGTCTCTCTGTTTCTCTCTGCCTTTCTGGTGAGCGCACGCACCCTATAGCAAAAAGCTCTCCCCACCCCCACCCCAAGAAAAAGTAAGAATGATAAGTGTTGGTGAGGCTGCAGTAAAGACAGGACTTTCCTACTACACTGTTGGTGGGAATGTAAATTAGAAGAGCTACTGTGGAGAATAACATGGAGGTTCCTCAAAAACCTACAAATAGAACTACCAACTACCATACAATCCAGCAGTCCACTCCTGGGTATCTACCCAAAGGATACAAATAGTATACTGAATCAGAAAAGCACTTTTAAATTCATGTTTATTGTAGCATTATTCACAATTGTTAAGACACGGAGTCAATTCAAATGTTTAAGGATAGATGAATGGATTGGAAAAATGTGGCACATATATACTATGGAATACTAGTTAGCCATAAAAAAATGAAATCCTGGTATTTAAAAGAAAGTGTGTGAATGGGGAGGGTTTAATTCTAAGTGAAGCAAACCAGACTATGAAAGAGAGGCATTGCATGTTTTCATTTAATATATACTGAATATTTGCATTCTATGATAGAAATTAAAAGACTAGAAGGTATAAAAGCATGGAGAGCAATTGTGAATATTAGAGATAGTGTGGAAGGAGGGTAGGCAATGGGGGTGAGAGAGGGAATCAAGTGGGGAAAAAAGCAAAACATTTAACGGATCCAAAATTGGATTGTCATTGATCATGTGTATGGTAATATCCGACTGGACTAATATACAGTGTATTTTCATGCTGGGAAAATTATATTTGTGTGCTGTAAAGAAGCACAGTAATTAAATGTAAAATAAATAATTAAATACTTTTTAAAAACTGACATACCACAGTGTATAAAACAAACTTCAACAAATTTCAGAAGCTTGTTATTATATATATTACATTCTCTGACCATAATTCAATTAAGTTATAAATTAACAGTAGAAATAAAATGAGAAAAGCTCCATGTTAGGATATTTTGAAAACTCTAAACCCATTTTAATGCATATTAAAAGTTTTAGAATGAAATTATAATGAAAATATTACATACTAAAATTTATAACACATAGGCAAAATTTTACTTAGAAACTTATAACTTTAAATAATAGCATTCGAAAAGACAGTGTTCAAAATTAATAAACAAAAGATTCATTTTGTTTTATTTTGTTTTGTTTTGTTTTGTTTTGGAGAGGTTTTCACTGTAGGGCGCGTGCGCTCGCCAGACAGACAGAGAGAGACATAGAGACAGAAAGCCAGAAATCACCCCCCAGGGGGGATGGTCACGCCGCAATCCCTTCTCCTCCATTCTCCTCTCAGGATCTTGGGCACGCACGCACACGCGCCCGGCGTGAATTTTTAAGCCACCGGGTCCGGGACACGAACCGCGGTCGACTATGTGGGAGTCCAGCGACATAGCCATTACGCTAACTGCTGGTTCCCAACAAAAGATTCATTTTTAAGTTAGCAAAATAATATAAAATAAATACAAAGAAAATAGTAAAAGGAAATAATAAACATAAAAGAATTAATTATTGAAATAAAAATCAAACTACAATAAATAGGATCAATGACTTTATCAGATAGTTCTTTAAAAATCTCTGGCAAGCCTTACCAAGAAAGGAAGTAATAAAGAACACATAAAGATAAAGATAAATAAAAAGGAACATACCATGGACTTTACTGAGATTAAATAGATAAGGAAGTATTACAGATTTTATGCCAACAATATAAAGATTTACATGAGATGAATATATTTTTAGAAAATATGATTTACTAAAAGTGATTGATTAAGAAATAGAAAGCCATGATATCCTTATAACCATTAAAGAATAATGGGTTAAAATCTCCCCACAAAGAAAATCTAAGCCCTGAGGACTCAGTAGCACATTTAAATCAAAATGTGAAGAATTAGATAATTTAATATTATGCCAAATCTTCCAGAGGATAAACAAGAAAGATGATTTCCTGACTTGTTTCATAAAGCTAATGAAACTGCAAAGCCAAAATCAGACAAAACCAGTACAAGAAAAGGTAACTGAAAGCCAATCCCAACCATAAATGTTAAGTGCAACGATGTTAAACAAAATATTTGCAACAAAATCAACCAGTGGCTATATTGGAAAAGATTGTAGTTCAAGTTGGATTTATATCAGTCATGCTTGGTTAATATAGTATTAAAAACAAAGTAATATATTCACTACTTTAAAATTTTGAGGGACAGCATGGTGGTGGGGAGGTTAATGTGACTGGATCCCATATGGCCAACCACACGGTTCAGTCCTAGACCTAGTGGCTTGAAAAACACTCAGGGCATATGTGCCTAATATCCTGAAGGGAGGAAGAGATAGAGGAAAAGATTTCAGTGTGACCATTCCCCATGGGGATGCTTTCTCCCTCTTCCTCTTTCTCTTTCTCCCCTGGTAAGTACATACATCCTCATTAATTTTTTTTTTTAAGAAATTATCTCAATGGTCTTAGAAAAAGCATTTGATACAATTTTACATCTATTTATGCAAATTACTTTTAATACATTAGGAATAGAAGGTAACTTCAGATAAGTCAGATGAAGAGAATCTACAAAAAAAAAAATACTCAAAGCAAATATTACACTCAGTAGTAAAATGTTGAAAGCATCCCTTTTAAAAACAGAGGAAAGACAGGATTTCTGTCATCACTTCTATTCAACATTATACTGAAGTCTTGACCAATGTGGTAAAATAAGTAAGAGAGATAAAATGCTTATAACAGAAGAAATGAAACTATCATAAATTTGAAGGTAATGACTATATACACAACAAATCCAAAAGAGTATACAGATAAATTCTTGGAATTAATATGTTAATGTAGCAGGATTGTTTGATATAAAATCAATATACAAAAATCAATCCCATTTCTAAGATAGATATTATCATAAAATACTATTTATACTAGGAATCAAAAATAAAATACCAAGCAATAAATCTTTTTTGAAAAGAGTATTTTATTTAATTTTATTTGTTTTTATTACTATTTTTAAAATTTGACCAGAGAGAGAAAGAGAGTGAAAAAGCAAGCTGCCAGGTCCAGGACTTGAACTGTGGTCTATCATGTGGAAGTCTACCTCCTTAACCACCATGCCACCTGTTGGCCCCACAGTAATAAATCTTAATAGACATGCAAATTGTTTTGCAGGTAAAGATAGCAAGATTCCACTGACAGACATTAAAAAGACTGTAAATAAATGGAGAGGTAACATGTTCTTGGACAGCATATATTCAATATTACAAAGATGACAATTCTCAAATTTGATCTATAGGCATTGCAATCAAATTTGATCTACAGGCAAATTTAATCAAAATTCTAACAGTTTTTTTCCTGAAAACTGACAATGACAATTTGTTTAAAAAACTAAGGACCAAAATTTGTTAAGACATTCTTAATGAAAATGAACAAAATGGGAAGTTGCCTTGCCAGACATCAAGATTTATTACAAAGCTATAGTAATTAGGACTTCATATGAGCTGGTCCTGTGGCACGGTGGTTAAGTCCTGTATATTGGGAGCTGGATTCCACATGGCTGACTCTAGTTCAGGTTCTGGCCCCTGCAGCCTGAAAACCATGCTGGGCATGTGTGCCCGAAATCATGATGGGAAGAACAAATGGAGGAAAAGCGATTATGGCTGTGACCATGCCCCATTGAGGGGAGCTCTCGCTCTCTTTCTCGCAGTTGCGCATTGGCCATAAAAAAAGAAAAGGTATTATTATAATTAGGACTTTGTCATATTTAGGTAGTAATAGACAAGGGATTACTTAATATGAAAATTGAAATTTTAACTTTTAGAAAATAATGTAGGAGATCATTGGATCTCAGAGCAAAACATATCTATTTAACAAGACAAAAGAAGAACAAGATAAGGGAAAAGATGGGCACATTTTGCTACATTGGCAGTACCAACCATTCATCAAAACACACTACAAATGAAGTGGAAAGACAGGCCACAAAACGGGAGACTACATTTGCAACGCATACACCTAACAAAGGATTCCATATAGAGGATGTAATTAATTGCTACATGTCAAAAAAATAAACAAACAAATAGAAAAATGGGCAACAGATGTTAATAAATGCAAAAAATAAAATGGAAGAAAATCCACAATGATTCCCTAAAAACATGAAAAAGTAGAAACATTTTATTTATAATTATAGAAATATAAAATATTTACCACAATGAGGTACCACTGAACACTGACTAGAGTGGCCAGCATTTGTCAATACTAAGAGGTGTCAAGAATGTTGGGCTACAGGAACTTTCATGCATGGCTTTCTCTATCTTGGAGAGAGTTTAGCATTATGTGTACAATAGGACTTCAAAAAGTTCATGGAAAAGGGGAGTTAAAGTACAAGTTTAGATGCCAGCAGGTGGCATGCTGGTAAAGGCACTGGACTCCCACCTGACCAATTGTGGTTTGAGTCCTAGACTTGGGAGCTTGAAGATCATGTAGCATGCCCAAAGTTCCAGAAGGAGAATGGAGAAGAAATTGTGAGATAGCCATACCTCCGGAGAGTGATTTCTCATTTCCCTTCTCACTGTCTCTCTCTAGCAAGTGCATGTGCCCTATGGGAAAAATTTTATAAAGTAAAATAAAATAAAGTATAGGTTTATTTTGGTACAAAAATATTTTTAAATTCATGCAATTTTTTCATAATATGCATTTTCCAGGAACTTTTCTAGGAACTCGTATACACTTTAATCCAACAATTCTGTTTATAGGTAGGTGTATATACATATATACATATATATCCTAAAAAATGCATATTTGTATACATCTTGATACTTATATAACAGTACTCATAGCAACATTGTTGATGTTAGCAAACCACTGGGAACAACTCAAATGTTCATCAAGCAGAATGAACAGACAGGTTGGGATATGTTCATCTAATGGTGTATTCTATAAAAGTGAAAATAAATGAACTTCAGCTAAACTCTCTAGGAAGGTGAATCTCAAACATAAATGCTTCATGAAAGAATCAGGAAAGAAAAATATATGTATTACATGATATTGTTTCATGTTTATAATTTTAGAGAGAGATTTTTGCTATACAGCACGTGCACTCACCCAAAAGAAAGAGAGACAGAGAGACATAAAGTGAGAAATCCCCCTCCCCGGGGGGGGGAGGGGATGACCATGCCACAGTCCCGTCTCTTCCATTCTCCTCCCGGGATTTGGGGCACACATGCACATGCACCCAGCATGAGTTCAAGCTTCTGGATCTGGGACTTAAACTGCCATCAAACATGTGGGAGTCCAATGATGTAACCATTATACAATCTGCTGGTCCTGAGAGTTGTAAAATTTTAATGCAAATCTACATGAATATGGGCCTGCTTGGGCTTCAGCTGCTGCCACAACGGCAGTGCAGGATCCCAACCACCAAACAGCAGAAGGAAAAAGGAAACTGTGGGCCATAGGCTCTGGAGAGGCAAGGGGCAGGCTTCAGAAGAAGACTCCTCCATGGCTCCTGAGAACTAGTGATTTCAGGGAAAACAAGAGAAATGAAGACTTTCTACTGATAATTCAACCTCCAGCCCACAAACTCGAGTGATGAATCTAAGGGAACCATAGCCAAACATCCAAGCACTATTAGAGCTAACATATTCCTCAATATCCACTGAATCTGCTGCACAAAGGAATGAAATGGAACAGCAAAGAGATTCCAGATCACCTCCTTCTGCACACTCCTGAATGCTCAGATTGAACTTCAAGAATTAGGGAAAAAAACACCGTCCATCAGATGACTAATCACCTCAGGGACACAAGAAATACGAGAAAGTAAGAAAATGCCTCTCCTCCAAGGGAAAAGAATAACTCCTCTTCATCCACAGACAATTCAATGGAAATCATGGAAATGTCTGATAAAGAATTTGGAATATTCATAATGACGAAGCTAACAGAGATGGAAGAGAAGAGAGACGAACTGCGGAAGAGGCAAGAGAAAGGAGCTGACAAGTTCCAGGAGGTAAGGAAATTCTTGCAAGATCTAAAAGTGGAATTATACACTTTAAAAAATAATCAAACGAACCTGTTAGAGATGAAGGCTATAATACAGGAAGTCAAAACCTCTCTTGAAAGTATTAAAAGCAAACTAAATCATACAGAAAATAGAATCAGACATAGAAGAGAAAATTGCTGGCTTAGAAAAATCCACCACAAAGGCAAATTGCACAGAAAAATGAGGATACTATACGAGAAATACTAGATACTATCAAATGTCCAAACATCCATATAATTGGTATTCCAGAAGGTGAAGAGACTCATAAGGGCATTGATAATCTATTCCATGAAATCCTGCAAGAAAACTTTCTAAACCTTGAGAGGCATTCAAAAATCTGGTCCCAAGAAATGTAAAGGACTCCAAATAGAATCAACCCAAAAAGATCTTCTCCAAGACACATTTTAGCCAGATTGACCAAAACACAGACAAAGACAAGATACTAAGATTGGCAAGAGATAAACATCAAGTTACCTATAAAGGATATCCCATCAGCATAACAGCAGACCTCTCATCAGAAATAATGCGAGTGAGGTAAGAATGGGAAAATATATTCAAAGTGTTAAGGGAAAAAGGATACGGTACCTGGCAATATTATTCTTCATATTGGAAGAAAAGACAAGAACATTCTCAGATAAACAAAACCTGAAAGAATTTACCAACACCAGACCAGATCTCCAAGAAGTTCTCAAGGGAGTGCTATGTCAGGAAAATTAAATGTAGTTACACAGAAATAAGAGTTCAAAAACTAAGAAAATGGCCAACTTAATTGTAGGGACAAGTCTGGAGTTGAATATTATATCCCAGAATTTAATCAGGAAGATTGAACCACAACAGAAGATAAAGTACGTGAGACTGAAATAGCATTTTATGACTTTTGACTAAAAGTTTGCCGATTTTCTTCTAGGTTTTGCTTTCCAGTTTTAAGTATTTCTGTCCTATCTTGAGCTGTCAATAGGTTTTACATGGATATGTGTATATGTATGTACATAGAGATGTGTGTGTGTGTGTGTGTGTTTCCATGCACGCACTAAATCATGGGAAGAAAGCATGGGAAGGATGAAAAGATTACATTGCATTAGAGTAGAGGCAATACCTTGCAGGGAGGGAGGAAAATTTGATAATAAAGAAGTAAATTAGGGAATTTTAAAATATAGTTAATGTTTGTTGTCTTCGATGAATGATGTCACTGCTTGTATTTATCCTAATTTTTTTCTAAATTGTATGTGTGCTTTATTTCATGCTTTTTTGTTGAAACAGAATGGGAGATGAAGAATTAAGCAAATCAAGTATGCACACAACTTTTGAATAATTTTGCTATTAAAAAATGTATACAAAAATAGTGGTGTAGCTGAAAGGACTTTTTTTTTTTTAAGAGAGATTTTTACAAGTGAGCACACGCGCCCTATAGCAAAATCCTCTCTGAAAAGAAAAGGACAGAGACAGTCTCCACTGTGTCACAGGTGAGGCAGCTGAATGTCTGGCTTCACATGCAGATAGGTTGGCACATTTGCTGTTAAAAAGAAGAGTTAGTTCTTTTATGGTTGCTCCAAATTTCTCAGAGAAGTGAGAAGCAAGATCATAAGGTCAGTGAGGATAAGTGAAATTGAAGGAGAGAGACAAAATAGGATTCTATGGGAGTTGGGAAGCATATAGGAAAATGTGGAAGCCTACTTGAATTTTATGTTCATAAATTTAATATGAGACTGGTCAGAAGAATGGCTTGCTTTGGTCCATTGAAGATGAATTGCTCAGGTGCAGGTGTGGAGCTTTGAGTTTAAACAGTCAAGGTTTTACAGGGTAGGAACAGGAGGGAGTGGGAAGCAAGGATGATAGACACTGAGAAAGCAGGGGAGTCAATGGAGTGGAAATCCTGATGGGGCTGAAGAATTCTGCATCACAGGGTTGCCAAGTAAGTGAGGTGGAAAGATACCATGTGGTGGTGAGAAAACAGAATGTTCATACCTGAGCTTTTGAGGCAGTTCCTTTCCCATCTTTCTATCCTCCCCATTGAGAGCTCAACATATAAATAGGTAGCAGGGGTACAGGGAAGGGAAGGGAAGGGCACTGGAGTAGGGAGGTCACCAAAATAAGAGGCAGATATAATGTAGACTCTATGTAGATGTTGGGTCATGATGGTGATTAATGGCAAGAGGGTGGAAAAGGAAGATGGTGACTCAGGCTACACCATCTGCAATGATGAGGAAGAATGACTAAGAGCTTGGTTGGTGGCTGCAACAGGGGCAGTTGGTACTGCCTGATAGAATTTGCTTCAAAAGAGCTGGCAATTTTGAGGGTGGATGATGGTGTAAGGTCTGAAAGTAACACTAAAGAGGATTTCTTACCCACCTCCAGGGCCAGTAGTAAGAGGAGTGAGAATAGTCAGCAGTTACTTGGAAGAGTTGGAGAAAAGCATTGTCCTTAGAGGAGAGCCAGGTTTCAGTTAGAGCAAAGAGATGAGGAGGGCTCTCCCTGTGGCCTGGTGGTGAAGGGAACATGATCCCACATAACTGACTGTGCAGTTTGAGTCCTGAACTCAGTGGTTTGAAACACATACTAAATGTGTGTTACACACATTCCCCAATTCCCCACAGAATGGAAAAATGGAGGAGAAAGGATTATGGTGTGACCTTGCCTCATCGAGGAGTGCTTTCTCCCTCTTCTTCCCTTTCTATCTCTCTGTCTCTCTCTGGTGAGCACACATACCTGCTGGCAATTGGGAAAAAAGAAGATGATGAGAAAAGTGAAGAAAACAGGGCATTGGTTGATGAAAAATCCCAAGTCTAGTGAAAGGGCATAGTGAAGGTTTTGTGAGTCAGGTTTGGGATGGAGGATTACTGCAGTCAGAGCTGAGTAGGGATTAGAGTTTAGAGTAGAAGTTTCCAACCTTCCTGGCATTAGGGACCAGCCTCATGGAAGACAATCCCTCCACACTGGGGTGGAGAGTCGTGGTCCCAAAGGCACCACATCCACCGTGCACTCCATGTCTAGCACTACCACATTGTAATATATGATAAAAACAATAACACGATAGGATTCATGCTCCCATGAGAGCCCAGTACTACCACCCACATGACAGGAGACAGAACCCAGGAGGCAATGTGAGTGATGGGGAGTGGTTGCAAACACAGAGGAAACCTCGCTCACTTGCCCACCATCCATCCCCTGCTGTGCAGCTGGGGTGAGGGGGACAACAGGTCACGAAGAGCACCAATCTGCACTCCAGGGGTTAGGGACCCCTGGTTTAGATGATGAAAGACAGTTATATTTCTGACATGGGTGAAGTATATAAGATGTAAGGTACGGTGGAATTAATCCTGACCTATTAAGGGAAGGTGGACATCACCTAATTACATGCATATACTAGGTAGTAGATAATAAATTGTTTTTATTTTTATCATGATTATGTTATATAATCCTCAACAACATAATAATGTTCTCCTAGCATGTCGCAAAATGAGAAGTTTATGGAACCCTTGGCAAAAAGGGCTGGGAGGCACCACAGAGAAATCCAGTCATACAGTCTTCTTTCAGAGAAGAGGAAATAGTGTTTGAGGCTGAGAACTCTGGTCTCCTAACTGCTCTACCAATGTTCTCATCCTATTAACCCAACTGCTGAGTCCTCTGAAGCTGTACCTGTGAAAGGTCCATGGCAGCTGCTGTCCCTACATCCTGTATCAACCAGATGTTTCTGAACTTTTCACATCTGGGGCCAGTCAATTCCTTGAGATAGCACTGACTGTCCAGTGAGTACCCCCTTTCTGCAAACCAATTAATCCAGAGTCCAAATGCCTTCTCTTCTGGGCTCTCACACTCTGGGCCAGGTATAATCCAAGTAGGGACAACTCCCCTGCTCCCAAATCCAATGACATTATTCAAACTCCCCAAATGTAAACGAGCCTAGGCTGCCTCACCTACTCCTTTACTACTGATACTTTCCTCAGGCGAGGAAAGGCTCTTACCCACATTTCCTCCACTTTTCCTCTACCTCCTGACTGAGTTGGAGCTCTCCTATGTGACCCCTCAAGGAATGCTGTGCCCCCTTCTCTTGGGACTGTGGATAACAAACTATTTGATGGCAGTCACCTCCTGATCTATTGGCCTTGCCATACGTAATAATAATAACCTTATTTTAAACCATGCTCCCATATCCTTGGGTTGCCAGAACTACCACTGGGGAGGGGCCACAGAGCAGCTGTTCCCCCAGCAGAGCTACATGTGGGGGCATCTGTCATCACCCTACCTCCCACCAGCACTTCCTCTCTGACCTCTGAGTTCCTCAGCGAGCAAAAGGTCTCAAGAATGTGGAAGACTGGCTGCTTCCCTGTAAAGACACCTGGGAAGCTCAATTAAAGACATCCCCACAACACTTTCCCAGGTTTTCTAGAGTACTAGATCATCACCTTTGGGAAATCTCTGCAAGTGTATTTTATTCTTTCATTTCTTGCCTGTCCACAGCCCCAGATCACAAAGCAGGGCAGCTGCAGCATTCAGCAAGACCAGCTCTGAATTAAGGAGAGGTGTCAGCTTGGTGTCATCTGATTGCTGAATGGAATACTGTAGCTCTCCCACAAGATTCAGGGTGACAAATCTCTGGGGACAAGGTTAAGGGGAAGTGACCAGGGAACTTGGACCAACTGAATCATTCACCCAGAGGATGATGCACTGGATTAAAGAGCCTTGTTCTAGGTCCATGGCGGAACAGACTGAATTTCAGATCCACTCTGTGGCTAGAATGGCACATACAAGCACTGGGGTCTGTGAGAATTTAGTGACATCTACACCACACAGCTGGATACTCTGAGACAAGGAATAAGTGGTGGAAATAAACTCTAAGAGGCCCATTAGACCCCCTCTGCTTCTCAGGCCTGAAGAGATTTCACAGTCAGAGTCGTGAAAGAAAGTTGGGTCTGCTATTATTGTCTCTAACATTATTTACCACTTACTGGGTGCTTTTCACATGCTGGGCACCAAATGAAAAATAAAGCAAAGGGACTTATCTGGTAGCCAAAACAAAAATAAGGATGAAAGTTGCCATGATGTGGAACCTCTGACCAGATGTTTTAATTTTGAATTTACACAATGAATCCATGGGGATGAAAACAGGAAGAAGATGTAAAAAACAAATACAAAAACAAAACAACAACAGCAAATGTGGTGGTGTTCCCAGCAGCCTTGGATGCAGGAAGAAAACTAAGACAACCTTCTTACCTGTTGGTGACAGAGTCAACAAGATGCTGTTTGAACATGAGACTCCACTTCTTAATTACATTCAACAGAGAGGCTTTAAAGGGTCGCACATCAACCTTCATCCAGCTGTCAAACACTCTGACGGACTCCAGCCTACATACTTCGCCATAGAGGGTTTCGTAGGAATCGATTTGCACTTTAAACTGATGGAGAAGGGGAGGGTTCTCTGGGATGCCATCATCCACAAGGGCTTCCATCTCCTCAGGTGTGAGCACATGCCCATACAACAAAAACTGACCCAGGATCTCCTTCCGGTCCTCCACATAGAGGTAGGAGTAGGGGCTGAAGGTGTTCCGATAACTGCAGCAGAGGGCCATTGTGCTCTGGACCCTCTCCAGGAGGGTGGCCCGCATGCTTGCCAAATGGGCCATGCCCTCCAGATCTACCTGAGAGGAGGGAGGTGACAGCAAGCGGGTTATACCAGAACTAGTGGGGGAAGTTCAGGCTTGATCAGAGGACAGGATGGTTGCAAATGCAGTACCTGATAGTGAGGAGAACCATTCCATGGGGAGAGCCGTGGCACCAGGGATGATATTCTGAAAATGCTGTTGACAAGGCCTTCAATAATGTCATAGAAGCCCCCTTTAACTCCAGATTCCAAAGATGGATAGAAAATTAATTCTGGGATGGCGAGGCTCAATTGTGCTTCAAATATTGGGGTGATTCCTGCCTTACATTCTGGAAAATAAACAAAATGTAGGTAAAGTGGGCCATGTAGAATAGTGATTTAAAAGCATCCAGAGTGGGTGGCCAGCAGGTGGCATAGCGATTAAGGCACTGGACTCCCACATAGCCATCCACAGTTCAAGTCTTGAACCCGGTGGATTGCAACTCATGCTGAGTGCATGTGCATATAAGCCAAAAATCTCAAGAGGAGAATGGAGGAAAAGGGATTGTGCATGGCCACCCCCTGGGGGGTGATTTCTCACTTTCTCTCTGTCTCCTTCTGTCTCTCCAGTGAGCACACACACTCTATAACAAAAGTCTCTTTCGTTTAGCTAAACTGTTAGAATGTAGGAAAGTGGGATTGCCAACATCCCAGAAAAAGATGAAGGTGATGGGTCTTGTAGTGTTTCTCAACAGGGGAACTGTTGACATTTTGGAGAGACCAGTTCTTGGGCAGGGCTCTCCTGGGTACAGCAGGACATTTACTCTCTTTATTTTCAGGGAGCACAACTCAGTGATCGATCAACCCAAAGCAGTCCCCTTCTGCACTCCCAGATGCTTCCCAAGGTGCAATATCGCTTCTGGTTGAGAGATGGTTGATTTTCAAAGCCAATTTTTTGGAAGCAGATATTCCTTCCTAGGTGCAAGCCAAGCAATTCCACTGTCCACCACTAGGTGAACAGGAGTTCCCTTGCCAAAGGTTGAGTAGACATGAAAACCAAGAAAAATGACAATCCTGACCATTCTGTTACTCTTCTAAAAAGAGAGAACTTGTTTTAATTCTGTAGTGCTGTAGTGATAAAAATTTTAAAAACAGTATAAATAATTAACAAATCCCTGATTACTTGCTAAACCAACTTGCCTTACTAAATTTAAATCAAAATAAAACACAGAGCAAGATGTTCCAAGTACAAAATAAATGCTTAAACTTTTACCAATAACCATTAATTTTTGTATGTATTTTTTGACTGTAGAAATATTTAGGAGCCTATTATGGTCTGGATACTGTGGTTGGTGGAATCAACTCACTGAAATTCATTGTCTTCATATTCCCTGGAAATGGAATTAAAGCTGAGCATGTGACCAAATCTCCCAGCGCTACTTGCAGTTCAGTATGGCAATGCAATTTCCTCATCAGGAAGGTGGGAAGAAGTGATGGGTGCCACTTCTGGACTCAGACGATTGAGAAAGTAGATGAGCTCCTCTACATACTATTTTCCTCTTCCACAGACTAAAGCCAGGATATGCCAGTGACCCAGCTTAACCACAGAAATGTGGGCAAGACCCTAGGGAATGGTAGAACTACAGGATGGAAAGAACCTACCTCCTATACTGGAATAGTCACCCTGGACCATTACTTGGGTGTAGTGGTAGACTTCTTTCTCTCTGTAGCCACGTTATTTATAGAATTTTTGTTACACAGTTTAGTCATTTACCCTAACTTAAACTGTAAGGTTCTCAAAACTATAGGGATGATACATTTGCATTAATGGACTCAGGGGAATCCCATCAAATATATGTTTCACTTAAGGGAATGGAACTTGATCAGTAACATAGAAATTATACTGTGATTGTAAAATAGTTTTGAAAACATTTAATAGACATAGAATGTAAGGTTATTTGTTGAAAACAATGTATATAGTAATATCCCTGATTTTATGAACACACACTGCAAGCTTTGAAAAACCATATTGTGTGGGGCCAGCAGGTGGTGTGGTGGTTAAGGACGTTGGACTCCCATGTGGCCAACTGCTGTTTGTGTCCTGGACTTGGTGGCTTGTTTTCTCACATTCTCTCTCTCTCTCTCAGTCCCTCTCTGGTCAAATTAAAATAAACAAACAAAAAATAAAGTTAAAAGAAAAAACATATTGCGTGCCATAGTGATATATGACAATTAAATATAAATAAGAAAATATAAAATAAGACATATTTTCAGTGCTATGCTTTATATATGAAAGGTCTTCAAAAAGCTCATGGAAGGGCCAGAAGGTGGTGTGGTGGTTAAGGTCCTGGACTCCACATGGCCGACCATGGCTTGAGTCCTGAACCTGGTGACTTGCTTTCTCACTCCCCACCCCCAGTCTGAATCTGGTGAGTGCATGTGCCCTATAGTAAATAAAAATAATAATAATAATAATAAATAATTTTTTTAAAGTTCATGAAAATGCATATTATAAAAAAACTGTGTGTGGATTTTAAAGTCTTTTGTATCAAAATAAATTTTAATTTTAACTCTATTTTTTCATAAACTTTTTGAAGTCCCCTCATACGTACTCACAATATATTCTACATAGCTATCCAGATTACATACTTAGAAAATAACACAGAAGGTTGCATACAGTTTATAGGATTTAAAAGATTTTTAAGAATGCTTTGTCTTGGGGCCAGCATGTGGCATGGTAGTTAAAGGCGCTGGACTCCCTCATCTCCAACAATGGATCAAATCCCAGACCTGGCAGCTTGCTTTCTCACTCCCCCTCCCTCTGTCTCCTTCTGATCAAACTGGAAAATAATAATAATAAATTAAATTAAATTTAAAAAGTCATTCTTAAAAAAAAAGAATATTTTGACTATATGAGATATTTTTGTCCCATGTGCTAAAACCTAATGAAACCTAATCCCTACGTTGCATGTAATGCCAACAAAATCATCACACAACATGGTCCTGGTTCTACAACCTTGACACAAATAAATCACTTTAGGAGGTAAGCGGAGGAAGAACATTTCTTGATAAGGTGGTAGAATGTGATCTGTGTAGGATTTGGGTTGCTAGAGGTGACAGGGAAGTCTGCCCAAGCAATGGGAATAGTATACATTTGACCAAGCAAAAGAAAGCAAAAATAGTTAATTTAAGATAAAACTGGGAATAAAAGCTGTCCAGGTGGGCTACTGCAAAGGGTAACCATGACTTTCTTCTTCTCAGAGGCCACCATCTATGTAGGCTCCTTCTCTTCCCTTTCAATAACCAGAACCTTTAAAGCACTATCTATAGCACTTCAGCTCAAGCAGCTGCCAAGCCCAGCTCTTGTCACTCAATGGAGAATTTAAAGGGCTTCTGTATTGTGAAGAAAATGTGTTCCCTTGCCCTCCTATTTCCATGGAAAGAAGATAACATTGACAATCTTGAAGAAAGACTGCTATTTCTTCTCTCCATCCCTTTCTTCTCATTCTGTCCCTCCTACAAGATGACAAGTAACACACTGGATAGCCCAGATCAGGAGAGCCAGACAGTCAGTCCTTGTGCAGGGTGGAGTCGCTACGTGTAGGTACCATTTCTAAGGCACTGTCTGCACTCACCTGAGACTGGGGCATCCTCCTAGATCATTTAGAGGAGGACTGCATGATGAGGCCCCTGAACCTCCTCATCAGAGAAGGTTTGACCAGTTCACAAGGTTGCCTGTGTTCCAAGTTCCACCTGCTATTGGCCCCATACTCTAATGATGATCTCCCACTTTGCTGACTGTGCTGGGACCCTTGAATGCTATAGCCAGATTTCTTTGATTTAGAGCATGCATGTACCCACTAATACCACGTGGTTACCCTACCAAGCTATACTCAGCATGGGGCCTTGCTCCTTTGGGTACTCTCAGTCCAGCTGTCCACATGTGCTCCTTTTTATGGACTAGATCTTTGGACACTGGTCTTGGTCTACTTACTTTAACTCTGCTTTGATTTCTATCCTAGAGTTGGACTTAACATCTTAAACTCTCATCTCACTTTCATCTTCTGTCTTCAAAATACTCACCTCTGCCTCTATTCTGACTGATCCTTTGATTTGAATCTTGTTAAGCGACTCAGAATCTGCCAGAATGTGACTTTCCATCCTGAACTCTTCTTTCCTTTCCATTTTATCACTTACTAGCCCAGGTCAGCTCTTACTGTAGCTTTGACTCTGTGCATTTTACCCCAGTGTATGCACCATAAATTCAAAGCCCTTAACTATCTCTTAACAGCTTCAGAGAACGCCCATTACCTTCTTAGCAGTCCTTTCCTTCCAGAAGTTATGTCTTCCCTTGCTTCTTGTCTCTTTCCCACAAATGACTGTTTCTCCACTTTACCTGGCTACCACATGCTCCCTGTGTTTTTAAAGGGCTACAGAGAAAAAGAAGAAGAAGTACAGGAAGGCTAAAGGCATGGAATGCCCATTCCCTTTGCTCTGGGTCAAGTTTGGATAAAATCTTCATTACTGACTGTACTCCCTGGTGCTCCAACTTAGTCACTCCTCTTCAATGAGCTTGACTGAATTTGCTTTTATGCTTTCCATGTTGTTATGGGCTTCACTGTCTTAGAGCATAACTTATTTCCTGATTTTTTTCTCTTCTTTTAGTTTTTTGCCATAGGGTGTGTGTGCTCCAGAGAGAGACAGAGAGAGGTAACAAAAGTAAGAAAACACCCTTCAGCAAGGATGGCCACACTGCAATCCCTTCTCCTCCATTCTCCTCTTGGCATTTTGGACATGAACACACATGTTCCTGGTGTGATTCTCAAGCCTCTGAGTCTAGGCTCAAACTGGGCTGGCCATGTGGGAGTCTAGCATATTAACTACTATGCCACCTACTGGCCCCATCCCCTGATTTTTAAAGAGTCAGAATCATATCTCTATTCGAACAATTTAGAAACTAAATATCTTTGCTATTTTACTGTGTATCATACACACACACACACACACACACACACACACACATCCCATAATGTTTTGAGAAAAGTCAAGGAGCTTTCAATTGCACTTCACTTTAACACAATAGATACTACTGATGTTACTATTCCAATAATAACCCACAGCCATAAGACATTGAGTACCAGTATTTTCCAGAAGGTACTTGAGGGAGCATTCAATGGCAAGAAAGAATCCATCCAGCAGCATATCATCAATGTAGGTGACGTAAGTCTTCCAGATATTGGAGGTTGGGTCTGCCGAAAACAGACCCAAGTTTTCCTACAAAAGAAAGAAGAAAGGATGTAAGCCATGTGTAATAGCATACAAGAAATGGTAAAAATCATCCTTAATAGGAATGAAAACAACACAGAGTAGGTCCCTGATTTCATAGCTGTCATAGAAACCTGGAATGCCTACCCCTTAGACTTGCTTTATGTGAGAGAAAAATAAAGTTTTTGTTTCATTATATAGCAAAATAACAACAAAAAAAAACATAGACGGAGTTAGCAGGCAAAGCCATCTATCAGTAATTTGACCAAAAACTTCTCTAAATTTGATGAAGTATAGATCCAAAAAGCTTATAAGCCTCAAGCAAGATAAATACAATAAAAACATACTTAGAGACGTCCTAGACAAACTGAAAAAAAAATTAAAGATTAAAAAAGAAACTCTAGCCTGAGAGAAAGCATACATTACACATAGAGAGACAAAGACACAAATCATGGCTGGCTTCTTATAAGAAACAGTGGAAGAGAAGAGACAATGAAGTAACTTCTGAGAGAAAAACAGAACTCCCTGCACAGAATTCTCTGTCCAGTTTAACTACCACTCAAAAATAAAGGTAAAATAGGAACATTTTCAGAAAAGTGAAAACTCAGAGAATGTGACATTAGTAGACCTGAACTTTAAGAAATACCAAAGAAATTCCTTCAGGCCAAAGAGAAATAATCCCAGATGGCAACTCGGATTATCTACAGAATAGAACAAGTTTTGCAAGTAAGGAGTATGTAGATGATCATAAAACACTATATATTTCTTCTTAAGCTTTTTTTTCAAAGAATTTTTTAAGAATTATTTATTTTATTTATTATTATTATTATTTTCACACGAGTTTGTCAGAGAAAGACAGACAGAGAGAGTGAGAAAGGGAGAGTGAGAAAGAAAGCTGTCAGGTCCAGGACTTGAACCTCAGTCGGCCATGTAGGAACTCTAGTGCCTCAACCACCACACCACCTGCTGGCCCCTCTTCTAAAATTTTTAAGGCAAAAATTATAGCACTTAGTTATGGGTTTCATGTGTATTAGCACACATTAATATGTATTTAATATACTTAACATTTATGTATTATTTGGTTGTCAGAAAAGTCATGACACATTTTTGCATAGAAAAACAGAAAAATACATCATGACTTTTCCGACAACCTAATATATATGCATGCACCCTTGTGTGTGTGTGTGTGTGTGTGTACAGTCATGCATCACTTAACAAGGAGGATCAGTAAGTCATCTCATCATTGTGCGAACATCATAGACCGTGCTGATACAAACCTTTACGGTTTAGCCTACTCTATATCTGGGCTATATGGTATAGCCTATTTCTCCTAGACTGCACATCCAGATAGCATGTTACTCACTGTACTGAATACTTCAGACAGCTGTAACACAATGGCAAGTGTTTGCATATTTAAACATAAAAAAGGTACTGTAAAAGTACCATATAATTAATAAAAATGGTCTACCTGTAGAGGACACTTAACGTGAATGGAGCTTGTAGGACTGGAAGTTATCTTGGGTGAGTGAATAGTGAGTGCATGTGAAAGCCTTGTACTGTCCTCTAGTGTAGACTAAATAAACACTGCACATTAGGCTATACTAAATTAATTTAAAAATTCATTTTTTTCAATAATAAATTACTCTTAGTCTACTACAACATTTTTCACTTTATAAACTTTTTGTAAGTTTCTTTCTGTCATGAGAGAGAGAGAAAAAGACAAACACTCTCAACAGAGTCTCAATGCAATCTTTCCTGCTAGCCTCCCAGTGAGTTAAGCTCATGGGCATGCACACATGCACTTGGCATGTACAGGTCAACCTGGAAACAGAATCCCAATATTCCTAATGGCTCCAGCATCAGAGTGGAGGACCACCATGGCCGGATCTTCTTTATAAGCTTTTCAATTATATTGAACTTTTTGCTCTTCTGTAATAATACTTAGCTTGAAACACACATTGTTGTACGGAAAATTTTTCTTTCCTTAAGTCCTTATTTTATCAAAGGTTTTTAAATTTTCATTTTTTTTTCTTTTACTTGTTAAGAGTTTGGGGTAATAACTAAGACAGTAACACTTATATTAACCTAGGCCTACACAAAGTCGGGATCCTCAATATCACTGTCTTCTACATTCATGTCTTGTCCCACCGAGAGAGAGGGCTATGACAAACAAAACCACATGATATTCAAGCAAGCACAAGAGAAAATGATGCAGTCAAGAGTCTTGATAAACACAAGATGTATGAGGCTATTACTGTAATATGGCATCCTGCTTTACAGTAAAGATTTTTTTCTACATTTAATGGTGTACATTCAAAATAATGATAAAAATAGGGTTTCATAAGTATGCAACCCAGTAACGTAGTCATTTATTATCATTTTCAAATATCATGTACCAGACATAATTGTATGTGCTATATAACTAGTAGTAGGTAGATTTGTTTATTTTGTTCAGCTGTATTATCTTATTTGACTACTGTTGTACATGTGGCCTGTCTTTGACTAAAATATCATTATATAAAATGTATGTGGGTATGCAAATAATCTAGAATAGTCAAAACAATCTTGAAAAAACAAAACATTGTTGGAGGACTTACAGTACCTAATTTCAGACCTATTAATGTTACAATAATCGAGAAAAAGTGATACTTGTATTTTATATAGTATGTATTTTATAAACTAATCAATAGTTTACCTATATGTATATATTGGGTCATCAGAAAAGTCATGATACATTTTTGTGTAGAGAAACATAGAAAAATACATCATGACTTATTATATATACATATTATATACACACACACACACACACACACACGTATAACTTTCCTATTGCCATTTTATACAGAATTATTTTCCAATAAAGATGCAAAAATATTCAATACATAAAAGTATTTCCAAAACATAGTATAGGAACGATTGGATATTAACATAAAAAATAAATTATATCCTATATTACTACATAAATTAAATTAATTTAAGACAGATTATAGTCATAAATATATCATCTAAGAATATAAAACTAAACTTTTTTTTTTCTTGAAAAGTTAAAAATTCCTTAATTTTTTATTCCTGGTACCACTACCACAATTTACAGGGCAATATACCTGATGTAATGAAAAGAAAAAGAAAAAGAAAAAGACAAAGCTACAACAGATAAAAGACC
>NW_006160005.1:4064259-4076787 GCF_000334495.1 Tupaia belangeri chinensis | reverse complement strand
ACACAAGGTTCCCCTTGGCTACTGTGAACTAGATTTTTAAGTTTTCTCAACTGCTCCGGTTCCCTTGGATCATGACCCCCCCCTCCCCTCCCCCTCCCTTTCCCCGGGCGGCGGCAGCAGTGACCGGAGTCGGGCTGGTTTTACCTCCATTTTGAGACCGGACTCGCCTCTTCCAACTCGAGTTCAATATGGGACCGAGAGGAAGAGGCTAAAACTAAACTTCTAAAGGAAAATATAGAAGAATATGTTTGTAAACTTGGAGTATACCATTTCCTTAGATAGGATGCAAAAGCACTAACCATAAGAGGAAAACAGGTATATTAGACTACATTAAAATTTAAAATAATTTCTCATTATAATACGGCATTAAGGGGGGTGCAGCAGGTGGCATGGTGGTTAAGGCACTGGACTTGCACATGGCCAACCATGATTTAAGTCCTGAACATGGCGTCTTGCTTTCTCACTTTCCTTCTTTTTTTGTCCCTCTCTGGTGAACACACATGATCTATAGCAAATTAAAAAATAATAATAACAATAAATAAAATTAAATAAATAATTCTTTAAAAAGAAAGAATACAGCATTAATAATATAGACAACCCACAGACTTGGAGAAGATATTCACAATACACAGAGCTAACAAAAGATGTGAGTCTAGACCAGGTGTATGGTGCAGCAGCAATGCTCAGCAAAGCTGAGACCACATGGCAGCTTCCAGGTTTGTGTCCTGGGGCCTCTCTAAGCCTGTGGGAGCACACAATTGTGCAGTGATCTTGGCTGGCTGAAGATGGAGGTAGACTGTGGTATGAAAACCCTATTGAGAATGCTTCATTCTTTCTAACTCTTCCTCCTGCTCACCCTCAGAAGAAATAATAAAGTTTAAACAAACAAACATATATATATAGAAGCCATAAAGGATTCCTAGAGCTTATAAACAACTCAATTTAAAGTGAATAAAAGAATGAAATAGACACTTTTTATAAAGAATATACATAGGGGTGATGGTATAGCAGTTACATTACTGGATTCCCACATGGCCGACTGTGGTTTGAGTCCCAGACCTGCTGGCTTATAAATCATGCCAGGTACGTGTGCATGCTTGCATGCCCAAGATCCAGGAGGAGAATGGAGGAGAAGGGATTGTGGCGTGGCCATTCCCCCTGGTGGGCAATTTCTCACTTTCTCTCTCACTGTCTCTGTGTGTGTCTCCCTCTTCAGCAAGCACACATGCCTTAAGGCAAAAAATCTCTTTTTTTTAAAAAAAGAATATATATAATTGGTCAATCAACACTTTAAAAAGTATTCATCAATATATATCTTCAGAGAAAAACAAATTAAAATTTTAAAGCAGTACCTGTAAAGTGGCAAAAAATGAAAATTACTAAATTTGGTGAAGAACTAGAGCAAATGAACTTTATTACCTTGCCAGTGGGAATATAAAGTTACACAACCACTTTGGAAAACTGCTGGGCAATTATTTATGATGGTAAACATATGCGTACCTGTGACCCTACAATTCTCGAGAGAAATGGAAACATATGTTCGTGGAGTAATTTATATAAGAATGTACATAACAGCTTTATTTATAATAACCCCAAACTAGAAATAACTCAAAGCCTATCACTAGGGATATGGATGAGCAAATTCTGCTATATTCATACAATAGAATACCAGTAGTGAAAAGAATAGAACCCAAATAGATATAATGATACGGATAAATTTCAATAATATTGGGTCTCTGGAAAGTCATGAAACATTTTTGCATAGAAAAACACTTGATGACTTTCCTGACGACCTCATATTAAGCTAAGTATAGAAAGGCAGACACATTAGAGTTTATACTACATAATTCCATTTATATGAAACTCTAGAAGAGATTAATCTGCTCTAGAATGACAAAAAGCTGATTAGTCGCTGACTGGTGGAGGTGGAAGGACTGAGAAGGGGTATGGTTGAATTTTCTAGGGGATGGTGAATATCTACATTTATAAGAACCTCACTAACTGTATATATCCCTAATGTCTGTACATTGTACTATAACCATATTATACAACTTCAATAAATGAGTAACAGGCTCTACCCAAGTATCTCATTGCCCAGAAATGCATGTGTTGGAATTTAATTGAATTGTAAGGGTGTTTAGTGAAAACAACCCCTTCCTGGTGTTCTAGGGCTGTGCCTATGGGTGTGATGAGGTCATTAGCATGACCAGAACAAGCAGAAACTAATGGACAGCTGCTCTGCTCAAGACTCTACCCTTCCCATGTTGGAGCCTCATCAGAAGTTGGCCCCTGGCCCCTGCCCCTCCAAAACATGAGCTGAACAAATCTTTACCTGTCTATGAATCACCTATTCTCAGACATTTCTGTTGGCAAAATAATAATAGACCAACACCAACGATGGTATAAGTTAGTCAAGTCACGGAGTATGCATACAAGTAAACATTACGTATGCTATCATAGAAGGATAGTGACACAGTTACTGGGGATATATTACTTTTTTTTTTTTTTTGAGAGGTTTTTGCTACAGGGTGCATGCACGCGCCAGACAGACAGAGAGAGACAGAGAGACAGAAAGTGAGAAATCACGCCCCAGGAGGGATGGCCAACCCCAAACTAGAAATAACTCAAAGCCTATCACTAGGGATATGGATGAGCAAATTCTGCTATATTCATACAATAGAATACCAGTAGTGAAAAGAATAGAACCCAAATAGATATAATGATACGGATAAATTTCAATAATATTGGGTCTCTGGAAAGTCATGAAACATTTTTGCATAGAAAAACACTTGATGACTTTCCTGACGACCTCATATTAAGCTAAGTATAGAAAGGCAGACACATTAGAGTTTATACTACATAATTCCATTTATATGAAACTCTAGAAGAGATTAATCTGCTCTAGAATGACAAAAAGCTGATTAGTCCCTGACTGGTGGAGGTGGAAGGACTGAGAAGGGGTATGGGTGAACTTTCTAGGGGATGGTGAATATCTACATTTATAAGAACCTCACTAACTGTATATATCCCTAATGTCTGTACATTGTACTATAACCATATTATACAACTTCAATAAATGAGTAACAGGCTCTACCCAAGTATCTCATTGCCCAGAAATGCATGTGTTGGAATTTAATTGAATTGTAAGGGTGTTTAGTGAAAACAACCCCTTCCTGGTGTTCTAGGGCTGTGCCTATGGGTGTGATGAGGTCATTAGCATGACCAGAACAAGCAGAAACTAATGGACAGCTGCTCTGCTCAAGACTCTACCCTTCCCATGTTGGAGCCTCATCAGAAGTTGGCCCCTGGCCCCTGCCCCTCCAAAACATGAGCTGAACAAATCTTTACCTGTCTATGAATCACCTATTCTCAGACATTTCTGTTGGCAAAATAATAATAGACCAACACCAACGATGGTATAAGTTAGTCAAATCACAGAGTATACATACAAGTAAACATTATGTATGCTATCATAGAAGGATAGTGACACAGTTACTGGGAATATATTACTTTTTTTTTTTTGAGAGGTTTTTGCTACAGGGTGCATGCACTCGCCAGACAGACAGAGAGAGACAGAAACAGAGAGACAGAAAGTGAGAAATCACCCCCCAGGAGGGATGGCCACACCACAATCCCTTCTCCTCCATTCTCCTCTTGGGATCTTGGGCACGCACACACATGCGCCCAGCATGAGTTTAAGCCACTGGGTCCGGGACTTGAACCGCGGTCGACTATGTGGGAGTCCAGCGACATAGCCATTATGCTAACTGCTGATCCCGGGAATATATTACTTTTAAAAATCAAGTTAGCAGATGGAGTAGCAGTTATGTCGCTGGACTTCCACATTGCTGACCACAGTTCAAATTCCAGACCCAGTGGCTTGAAAATCATGTCGGGTACACGTGAGTGCATGCGCAAGATCTCAAAAAGAGAATAGAGAAGAAGGTACTGTGGTGTGGCCATTCTTCCTGGGGTGGTGATTTCTCATTTTTTCTCTCACTGTCTATCTCTGTCTCCAGTGAATGCATATGCCCTGGGGCAAAAACCTCTTAAAAAAATCAATTTAGAGTAATATAATGTAAAATGACTATATTTTTGTAAAATTATCTCTCTATAGATGAGTAGAGAGATAGATATATAGATAGGTAAATGCATACATACATACATACATACATAGTTTTTAAACTTTTAAAATCTTAAGCAGTTTCTTGTTTTTGCTTGTTGTTTTTTTTCTACTTCAAAGCAGGGATCATATTTTACATTTTCTTGATATTTCAATACAGTTCCTAGGACAGCTTTGGAAACAGGTGATAAATGAATGATGAGTGAATGAATTATTGCATTAAAGAAAGATGGATGAAATGTAGATGTCTAGAATCCACATTAGCTATTGAACTACTGGACATGGAGCTGGAGGGGTGATAAAATTAATCAACTTGAGGGACTCTACCTCTTAAAGTCAAAATTTTGGCAATTTTATATTTCATTTAACTTTGGTCATCATTAGTGCTTAAGGCTCAATATTTGTTTTGTGCTTCAAACCACAAATAATCTATAGATAACAACTGTCATCTATAACAGTCTTTTTCTTTTTCTTTTTTTTTTAAGAGAGGCTTTTGTCACAGGGTGTGTGCACTTGCTAGAGAAAATCTATTGATATCTATAACAGTCTTTTTCTTTTTTTTTTTTTTTTTTTTTTTTTTAAGAGAGGCTTTTGTCACAGGGTGTGTGCACTTGCTAGAGAAAAAGAGACGGCTAAACAGAAAGTGAGAAACCATCCTCCTCATGGGGGACGGCCATATTGCAACCCCTTATTGTTTAGTCTCCTCTTGGGATTTTGGGCATGCACACAAACATGCCCGGCATGAGTTTTAAGCCATTGGGTCCAGGACTTGAACCATGGTTGACTACCTGGGAGTCCAGCGATATAACCATTATGCCAAATGCTGGTCACGAATGTGATTCATTTCTAACTCCTGGCATGAGTCAACCTGTGAGAAACTGGCTACTTCAGTAGGAGGGGCGCTGACCATTGATAGCCTTTTTCTATTGTTCACAAGGACGCTTTAGTCTTTTATGATGAGACATGAAGTTACCCCAACTACAATGCAGGGCAGGCCCTCCTTACTGCATAAAGTGCCCAGCAGTTTGCATTATTTTCCTTCCTATCAAATACAGTTAGGGTTACAGTGGTAATACTTTATTTATCTTTCAGCTCTGTAGAGTTAGGTTATAAGAATGATGCTGGTCAATAGCATTAGTTTGTGTGAGTGAGTTGGGCATAAGGAGAGTTAGCACAGTGGATAATACTGGATTCTGTCTTGGGTATATCCTTCTGTCCTCTTGGGGTTAGGTATAAGGCTTAAGTCATGTGATAACTAAACGGAGTTATCACTGAGATAGTATTAATTTGATACACTGATACCAGGATGTGACTTTTCACTCTATTACTTTAGTTCTTTTGCTATCAGTATAAATTTCTATCTTGATCACAGAAGATACAGCATTGATTGATTGTTCTAAGTTTCAAATCACTTCTTATACACAAACACACTTCTCAATGCTTTCCTGGTACTCATGGTATACCCATCTGAGAGACTGGTTATTACCTGAACAAGGGCATGAATCTTAAGTCCAGATTCTTTGACGAGATTGTAATATTTTTCCATTCGATCATGTTGATCATCCAAAGAAAGAAGGCATTCCTTTTTTCCATCTTTTCTCTTGAATACTGGAGTCACCCATGTTTTCATGATACTTTGAATCTCTTCCACATTGTCTTTGGTTTTTTGAATTCTTTGCTCAAGATCATGAATACTGTTGGTGATTTGAATCACATAATCCCAAATACCTGCTCCCCAAAGAAAATATAAATAATCAAAATAGTCTATAGTGGCATAGCAAGATGGCTAATTACTATGAAAGACAGCAACTTTATAATAGTGGGTCTCATAAGATTTTTCTGCATATGTTCCTTCATTATCATCAGAATGTTTTTCTTTCTAGCTGTATGAAAAATCAAACTTTATTTACTATGATCTTACTTATGAAAGAAGGGAAACAAAGAAGTAATGCTTATCTACCAAGCACACAAAGTTAGTACAGTTTCTACGGAAGACAATTTTACATCTTGATACTTGTGCAAGTTGATGACCTTACTTGGAAATACATATGATATATATATATATATTTATTTAGATCCTATAAATATATATTGGGTTGTTGGAAAAGTCATGACACGTTTTTGCATACTAAAACAGAAAAAATACATCATGACTTTTCCATATATATAAAATTTTATACATAAAATTCCTGACTACTTATCTTATTCTTAGATTTTTTTTATAAGGTGCCTGGAGGAGTCATGTCAACAAACATTAATCTTGTGGACCCAGCAGATGGTGTAGTAGATACATCACTGGACACCTTCATTGCCAACCACAGGTCAAGTCCCAGACCCAGTGGTTTGAAAATCATGCTGGGCATGTGTGCTTGCATGCCCAAGATCCCCAGAGGAATATGAAGGAGGAAGGATTGTGGCATGGCCATCTTCCCCTTGGGGGGGGTGATTTTTCACTTTCTCTCTAACTGTCTCTGTCTCTTTCTTTCTCCAACAAGTACACACACTAAGGCAAAAACCTCTTTTAAAAAATAACAACATTAATCTGTTAGAAAAGACTGTTTAGGTCCAGTGACTGTGGGGTGCTCCCTACATTGTGACCCTGGCATAGCATCATGTGTTATATGGTAAAGTCTTATCTCTGTTAAACTCTGGCATTCTTTTCTATTGACTGAGTCTTTTGGAGACAAAGACTTGTGTTTTTAACAAATTACTAATCTAAGAATATCTAAGTCCACCTGTAATCTGTAAGCCCCCACTTCTAGATTTTCCTCTTTGGGCCAGGCCAACGTAAAGACCCCACAGGCTGAGTTATAATCTTGTTTGTGTCTTTTACTTTCAGAATTGAATAAAAGGGCTGCTGCATCTAAGTATTCACTCCTGAATACTTTCTCTGGGCTACCAGGGTTTATGTTCCCAGGCATTGGTCACTCATATTCATGATTAGAATAAACTGTTTTAATTATTTCTACAGAGCTTGGTTATCTCCATTGACTATATATACTGTGTTAAACACTGAAAATATCAGTCTCTCTTGTATAAAGGGGATTTCAAAAAGTTCTTACAAAAATGGAATTCAAGTTTGGGTTTATTTGGGTGCTAAATTTTTGTATATTTATTTCTTCCATGATGGATAGATAGAGACAGAGAAAGGCACCTCTAACAGGGTCTCCATGCCACAATCTATCACCAGTCTCAGCTGGCCTGGATCATGGCATGCATACCCTCCTGGTAAGTAGAGGGAGATCCTAGGACACAGATTAAGGGCATTTCCCATGTAGGTCTAGTTGAGTTAGAATTGTGCCATTTCCTGATCTTGGTGTGAAAAACTTTTGAAATTCATACATAATTTTTATAGGCATTTTTGATAGACATTTTCCATGCACTTTTTGAAGACCCCCTCATATATGGAATAAAGTCCTACCTTGCTTAACATGGCATTCTGCAACTTTCGTGAGTTGACCATATCCTTTGTTGTGAACATTGATTCCTCTGAGGAAATGAATTAAAATTAATCTCCCTCTCCTATGTTTCATTATACTTTATTTTTAGCTCTGTGATAACTTTTCATCATGGCCAGTCTTGTATGGTTTAGGTTGTACCTATGTCTGTTGGCTCTCACTTAATGTGAGCTCTATAGATTTTTGACTCACTAATCTTGTATTTCCATACAGCCCCTCACAAAGTACACTGCACATGTTAATCCATCAATGAACCTCTATTCATTGAATTGGAGGATATTAGAGAAGGAAATACATAGGTCCCTCCTATAAGATGTTTAAAATCTAGTTAAGAGAATGAAATAACAATAACTGATACAGTAAGAGCTCTTTTCATGTAGTGCTCCATATGAGGTGGACATTGTGGGAGACCTTATGCAGTCACTAAGCCTGCCAATGTGTGTGGCAGCAAAGTCTTCTAAATCTACCAGTTATATTCAAGGAAAAGAGAAAGAGGAGTGTTAATCCTCCTTGCTCTCTACTCAAATATGCATTGGATGAAAACATGGATTTGTGTCTCAAGCTCAAATCAGATAACCAGGATATGATTTGAAGTTAATTTTATTAGATCCTTGAATCCCAACATTGCTTTCAGACACCAGGTGGTACAGTGTTACCTTCTGTTTTCCAGTTCAGCGTCTCTTCTGCAGCTTTCAGGTGGAGATCAATACTTTGCAGCTCTTTTTCCACTAGTGGAAATTCCACCTGGAGCAGAGTTTTCATAACCTTGTTGTACCAGTTTGCCATCAACTCCAAATTAGCCACCAGCTGCCGATAAAATTCCCTGGAGGAGAACAGGGCTGCTGCTGTCTCGGGGATGTGCTTCATCTCTCTGAGTTCGAGATAGCTCATTTCTTTCAGCACTGAAATCAGCTGGAGGAAAGAATTTACGTAAGTGGGTGTTGTTCGGTGATGGTGAATAAACTGCAGCATTGGTCAAGGATTGGAAAATTCCGGGGGAACCCAAAGGCCTCTGGGTCCCTTCTTAACTTCTACTCTTACCAGTTCCTTATGTCTCATCTCTGAGAGGAAAGATCAAATGTCAGGCAGAAGGAAGATGACTCAAAGCAGCAAGGTTTACCAAATCTGCAAACCACAAGAGCGAGAAGAAGAAAACCTGAGGAAGGAAATGCTAGTGATAGCAGGGTAGGGCTCTTCCCTTTGTGCTTGGGGCATGTGCTGCTGACACTGTTGGCTCGTGCTGCTCTAACTCTGTTCCCTAGTTCTATGGGAACATCTGGCCTGGGACACGCACACCTCTGAGTAGCCTCAAATGTAAACTTTCAGTCTTTTCTCCAAGTTAGATCATACACACAGAGAGACCCATTGACAGGTTTGAGAGGAGACGCTCATGATAAAACTGTAATTGTTCAATAGAGTCATTTGGAATCGCTCATAGTTTCTATAATCCCGTGCTGCCATTTCTTTGTGTTTTAATATACTAGAGGACCAAGAAATGGAAGTCATTCAGGCCTCTGAGTTTCTGGGGGCCCGAAGTTGGCAACTGAGGTGAAAAGACAAGTAGACTCAGTCCAGTGAAACAGAGGTCCTGGCAGGGTTTCTAGGCACCCTCTTCTCCATCATTGCTCATTGATCTCTGTGCTCCTATCTGAACCTACGGCAACCGATGTGGATAGGAACAGGTGATAAGACAGACAGCGCTGCAGATGCTCCCCACCTCTACTGCACAGAGAGATGCCCGGGCTTCTCGCTTTCCCCCCTGAGGATCCAGCCCCGTTCTTCACTGCTGACCAGCGAGCCCTACTCAAGACAAATGCCAGCCGTTTGGTGGGAAGATAGACTCAGACTACTACTTTACTTTGAAGTAGGTTCAAGCGTTAAAATAACTGAGTTTTTTTGCTCGTGTTTGTTTATCTTAACGCTGTAGGAACTATATGAAGAAATAAAGATATCTTGAGATGTCTTGAGAATGACTGGCTTCCATCTTTCTGAAGAGCAAGTCGATAACACACGTGAGAAGTCTCAGCATGTGAGTACCCTTTCACTCAGCGAGCAATTCCACTTCTAGGCATGTATCCTCAAGAAGTAATCAGGAACGGAGGTAACATTAAGGACGTTTATTGTAGCATTATGTATACCACATGTTATCCAATGTGGTGTCATCAATTGCAGGATTTGCTATTATTTTATGTCCAACTAAAGAAGAAAGAAAAATGTGATTCTTTGTGTGTGTGTGTGTGTGTAGAGATTATTGCCTTAGGGCACATTTGCTCACCAGAGTGAGAGAGAGAGAGACAGAGACAGTGAGACATCATCCCCCAGTGGGGGGACAGCCATGCCATAATCCCTTCTCCTCCATTCTTCTCCCGGGGCCATGTGCCCAGTGTGATTTTTCAAGCCACCAGGTCTGAGACTTGAACCATGGTCTGCTGCATGGGAGTCCAGTGATGTATCTGCTAAGCCACCTGCTGGTCCCAAATAACATGATTTTTTAAAAAAAACTATAAATACCCACCAATTTCAGAGATATAAATATATACCAAAAAAGTCCATCCTAGAATCAATGAAATACAGACTGATAAAATAGGGAAAAAATTTCAATGCCCAAAATTAGGGCATTTAAAATAATTTAAATAAGTAATTCACATACATTAAAACAATTAATCTATACAATTCTTATCCTGTCCCTAGAGGGAAAAATCTCTGATCGTGTCCTCTAGACTGATAAATGTGTTACTGTTCATTCTTATTAGGGCAGCCTGTGGTCACATGGCTTAAAGGCCACGCCTCCTTTCCTTTTCATCACCTGTGTCCCCACTGTGTGCTACACATGGCAGAGTCATGAGCTTTTCGGCAAAGTCCTTGTCCTTAGAGTACACAGAGGAGGCTGGCCCAAAGTCAATACTGTCTTACAATAAGGACTTAAATATTATATCATAGCATAGAGACCATGCCTACTTATTAATCCAGATATTCTTCTCTTTGGGCATTTGAGTGTTTTATTTACTCACAGTGGATACTAATACAATTGCTCCAAGGAGTTAAGTGAGTTAAACACAGACTCATGTCTTGCCAAAATGAAGAAAGGGATCTTCTAACTTTCTTTGCTGGGTTTGATTCCAGGGGGAATTGACACTTTACTGCAATGTTCCCCTCTTCCCCCCTCCAAAAAAAAAAACGAAACAAAATAAAACCCCTAAACACCAATATACTGTGTGCTTGGTTTTTAGCTCTGTCTCAATACTGTATTCCTAGAGAAGACACCATCAAAGCAGTGGTAGGTGACTGCTTTGGGCTCAGTGTGGCCAAAACATTCATTTAGTAAGTCAGTCAGTCATAGTTGTCCTGCGTGGTGTGCTTCCTGATATGGGCTAACCTTTGAGCATCATTTTCTTCAGTATTAAGCTATCCTTGGCTGCTACAGCCCACACTGGTCTTGCACCCTCTAGTCATCTGCATGAGGGCTTCTCATTCTCAGCACTGTCGACTTTTCAGATAAGGAAGTCTGTGTTGTAGGGCACCATCCTGTGCCCTGTAGGAAGTTTCGCAGCATCCCTGGTATCCGCCCACTACATGTCATCAGCAGCCTCTCCCCAGATGACAAACAAAAATATTTCCAGGGGGACAAAGTCATCCCAGTTGAGAGCCACTAACCTAGTTATTCTAATTATTATATCATTATTCCAATACAATGATATAATATAACAATTATATAATTATTCTAATGTTCCTAATTATTCCCAAAGTTACTCCTTTGGGATCTGTCATATGCCACCTAATGAAAACAGATTTTTACATGTGGAGCTTCTGGCTCCCAGCTAAACTGCATGCTCCTTGAGGGAAAGAACGAAGTCTTATGTATATGTGATTGGCCTGCTAGGATCTTGACAGTAGTCTTTACATGTAAAAAGTATTCAAGGTAAGCCCAGTGAGCTATGGTTGGTACTAAATAGTCAACGGTATTTTACAAGTTTCTCTCTGCGCAAAATCAAAGTAAACATATTGAGCAATCCATGAGTAAACCTACAACTTAAGAAAATACTACAACTAGGACTCACCCCTCCCCCCCAAAAAAAACAGAGTACAAATTCTTGTGAGCAGTTTTTGCATATTAATATAAAAAACCTTTTGCTTTGATCCTAGAAGAGTTAAAAAAAAATCCTTCAGAAACCCAGAAGGAAGTTACTGACCTGTGGGTTAAAGTTGACAGTGATCAGCTTTGTCTCTGGGTCCCGTTTCAGAAGCGGTCTGGAAAGATTGTACTGGGACTTCTCTGACACCGTCTGACACCAGTCTTCATAAAGTCCTGTCTCATACCTGAGAGGAGCAGAGACAACAGCTACCTCATAAGCAGCCTCCCAGCTCCCCAACACCTGGTCATGATCTCAAACATGAGCTGGAGACAGTAGACTGGATCTGCCCTTGCAGGCATCCTCTCATTTCTAAACGTGGCATAGCTTAAATCAGAGGAGGCTAGGAAGACGCCACGTGATCTTTTGGCAGGATAAGGGAAGTTGTGATTAGTCTCAGTGAATGTTGGAAGAAGTTACTGCATACAATTAGCTCCCACAGTAACCTTCATGTCGCTCATGGACATTTGCCAGTCATCACATATCAGATGGGCACCTCCCATGTGCTGGCTCGAGGGGTAAAACAGTGAAAAAAAAAGCCTCGTGGTAAATGCAGCTATGGATGGGGACCACGAACAAACTGATCATCATAACGAAATGGTTAGTGTAATCCTAGAGAAATGTACAGAGCATCAGGCATCTAATGGCAGAGGTGTGGGGCTGGAGGAGGATCAGGAAAAGGTCAGGGAAGGTTCATGGAGAGATGATGAAGTCCTGCTTGACTGAGTCTCAGAGGATGGGCAAGGGGTGGATGGGGAAGCAGGGGGAGCATTCCCGGTGGAAGCGACAGCGTGGTCAAAGGCGGAGGCGAGAAAGA
>NW_006160005.1:4060979-4064241 GCF_000334495.1 Tupaia belangeri chinensis | reverse complement strand
AAAGAGTGTGACCGACCGGGCTCTGGGAGTAAGCAGACAGCGTGTTGAGGTTGGAGGTGGTGAGAGGGAAGCAAAACCCACATTAGAAATAGCTTTTCCTGTGATGTTAAGGAGACCATGGGGACCACAAACAGTGGGAGGTGTGGTGGCATTACCAGATTTGGTAGCAGTGTGGGCACCAAGGGGCACGAATCTGGAGGCAGGGAGGACTGCTGGGAGGCTGCTACAGCAGTTCAGGCCAGAGCCGTTCCAGCCTCTGGTGAAGATGCTGGTGGTGGGGACAAAGAAGAGCAGATAGACTTGGAGTGATTAGGAAGATTAAAGAGTAGAACCTGGGTTGTCTAAGCAGGCGGAGGTGCGGCCCACGGCTTTGTCAATAGCAACGTAATGCACAGTCATAACTGCACACAATTGTAACGTCTACTGCCCTTCTCTCCTCAATCGAGAGTAAGAGTGAACAGCAGAAGGAGAAATAAGACACTAGAACCTGCATGTCCAGGGTTTACTTAGCTTTAAAGCAAAAGCAACTAGGAACCCACATAAATATTCATTTTTGTGGGGGATTTTTTTGCATAAAAGGGCACAGGAAGATTAACTTATTCATTCATTCATTCATTCATTCATTTAGCCAGAGAGTATGTGCACTCACCCGAGAGACAGAAAGAGAGAGGGAAAATGAGAAAGCGCCTGCCCAGGGCACTGTCATGCTGCAGCCCCTATTCTTCTCTCTCTCTCTCTGTTTGAGATTTTGGCCCCCAAACATGCACCTAGCATGGTTTTCAAGTCTCTGGGTTTGGATTCAAATTGTGCAGTTTGCTGTGTGGGACCCTGCTGCCTTAACCACCAAGCCATAAGCTGTCCCAGGAAGTTTTGTTTTTTTTTCTTTTTCCTTAAGAGCAGAGCATATGTGCTCATCAGAGAGAGACAAAGTGAAAGAAAGGGAGAAGGAGAAGACACCCCTCACTCCAACCGGGCATAGGCACACCACCGTCCCTTCTCCATTTCTCCATGCTCTCATGCCTGGCGTGTTTAAGCCACCAAAGCCTGGACTTGAACCACAGTTGGCCACGTGGGATTCTGCCCTCTTACCCACAGCCACGGAACCAGCCCCAGGAAGTATTTTTTTAAAGCCTGTTTCCCGCTGTGCAGCGTGGACTGCTGCCTCCTGCTTAGTGAGAGCAGCTGCTGCATTTTCCCATGACTCTGCTCTTGGAGTGGCAGAGTAGTGCCCACTTCCAATTCTGCCAAGGTCACGCTCCCAGCAAAGCTACACTAGAAAAGTGCTTGTTTCCAGAACAGAGCTGCGTTCCCAGGATCCTGAGGGTACAACCCAGAAATACTATACTCACAAATGTCATGTTTATAACATAAAATGCAGGGTGACATTTCAAAGCCGCTAGGAATATGCACAAACTCAAACTGCCAAAGGCGATGTGGGGGCTAACACAATCTGCAGAATAATGCGATTCCAGAGGCCGCTTACTTTTCCAGCAATGAGAGCGTGTCTTCGTATTTTTGCATTGTTCGTTTTCCTTCAGCAGATTCCATGCAACTACCCGTGTGAAAGAGGGGAAAAATGATACAGAAACAAAAAGTCAAAATAATGATCTGAGGAACAAACTAAGCCTATAAAGGAGAGAGATTGAATAGCTTCTTGGGCTGGTTTCCAAATGCCCCTAATTGAGCTTGGGTTCTTCTCCCTGAACATCCTCTTCTGGCCACTAGAGGGCAGCTGCGTTTCCTAAAATGCAGGCCGCCCCACTGGTGACCAGGATGTCATAACCTTTCCAGCCCCCAACCCCCTCCACTATGATAGCTTGGCCAATCATGCACATGGTAAATCAGATCCTTCAACAGTCTAAATAAAAGGAAAACTGACATACTAAAGAAAAACGTTAGGTGCTGTAGTTTTATATAGTAAGAAAAAACTACCAAAGTTATAACATAATATAAAAGTAAGTGTGTGTGTGTGTGTGTGTGTGTGTGTGTGTGTGCATGTATACAGAACAATATTTCTCCTCTGAAATCTATCTGGGACATGTGATCAGAAATGCTATCACTCCTTGGCATGTTCGCTTGAGGGTCCTGTCCACTTCTCATCCCTCAAACATGTACACATACAATGTGCAAATACACACGTGGGCATGCACACTGACACACACGTGCACACACACATCCTGAGGACCACAGAGGAGAGAGAACAAAGTCTGGCCTGAAGCAACTGTCTCCCCTGGTTTTGACACTAGCTACATCACTAAATGGAAGTCCAGCTCCTGGGAAAAATGGGTGAAATATCTTTAATTTTCAGAAGCCTTCACACTAACCATGTGGAGGTCTGTTTTTATTTGCTCTGCTAGCAAAATGAGGCAGCTTATTGCTAAGATTCTTTAAAATCCATTTGCTCTTTAAATCAACACAGGGTTCTTCGCAAGATCCCTCGAGCGTCCCACATAAGCCCTCACGCCTGCAGAGAAAGTGCCGGATTTGCTGGCATTTTTTTTTCTGGTCACTTAATTCCCTTTTGTGGTGAATGAGCAGATGAATCTGCAAGGCGGCAAGAAGTGGGAAGTGCTTCAGACCAGGTGGGCGGCTCACACCTCGCTCTCCCCGCACAAGTTGTGGGATTTCCACAAGCCTCCCAATCCCTGGAACCTCAGTTACCCCCAGAATCTCAGTTTTGTATCTGGAAAAGAATGAGGTCAGGGGAGAGTGAGGCTTCTTAGGTGGGGCACGTGGCAGTCACCTAGTGGGTTTGAGAAGTCACAGGAATAAGTACAGTGAAACTCCCTGTGGCCTCCATTCCACTCCATGGTGAGGGATCTTGAACATGTATATAACCAGTAAGTATATATTATAGAGGACAATATGAGTTCCAATTCATTTTTAGGACAAATGGGGACTACAGAGTTACTTACTGTGCGGTACCATCTGGACTCCCTCTTGGGCCAGACACTCTTACTGCCCACCCCCCACCCCCCAGCCTTCTCCAACCCAACACCCTCCAGCCCAGAGTGGGGGCTGCTAAAACAACACAGTTGCCCCTCTTTGGGAATGGCCACAGCCAAATAGAGCCACTTCACCCAAGGTCATGACCCTCCCTGGGAAAGCCCATCTCCAATGACTGTGGATGTGGAAGACTCAAAGGATGGTCAGCTCCGAAGGTCAGAGATCCCTGCAAGATTGGCCAAGATCTCCATTGCAACTATGCCACAACTCAGCTTCCCCCTTGCCCAGTCTCCTCCCCTCACTCGCTCACGGGGGG
>NW_006160005.1:4052458-4060327 GCF_000334495.1 Tupaia belangeri chinensis | reverse complement strand
GGGGGGGGGGGCTGTTCCTGAGAACATCTCTCTAAATTCCTCACACGCATCTGGGACCTGCTTTCAATTCCCTATTGACACATCTCCCTGTGCCACAGGGGGCATGTTTGAGAAGCAAGAGGGGTCATCTCTCCTCCCACCGAATTTCCATGGTTGGGGTTCCCAGGAAGATCTCTGGGCTGGGAGTCTGGAGACCTAGATGCTTTTTCCAGTTCTTTCTTGGGCTATCTCTAGGACTCATGTAAGATACCTCACTCATGTCTGCTTCAGTTTCTTCATCTGCAAAATAAAGAACACTAAGACCAGAGCAGATGCTGCAAATGGATCGCCTACTAGGGAGGCCTAACCCACAGACATGCTTTATTAGATCTCTGTAGAGTTTGAGAAAAACTAGAATCCTTCTTTGATCATTTTTTTGAATGGTTTCAAAATCCAGACTTCCAGCTTCTCTCCAACCGTCGGGAGATTGCTCTCATTGGGTCTGCTTTTCTGCTTGGCGACTTTGGTGGTGGCAGCCCTTCGCACCCCCTCTGCTGTCTCACATATCCGCCTCAACAGTTGCATGTTTTCCCGGTCTCTGAGGCATGCAGTCTTGCCAGTTGGGACAGAGGGTCTCTAAACTCCTTTCTAACTCCAAAGAGCCTGTGATGCCAAAGGCCAGACGCCAATTCCTTTGTTTCTATTGTGTTTGCCAAAGCAAAGTGCTATCCACAAGATCATTTTTTCCAAAAGGGAAGTCAGAGAAAGACAGTTCTTTCTCAGGCAGCATCCTAAATACAGTCTTGCAAACAACTTATCCTACTCGCGAGGAGCAGCTGAGACGCTCCTAATGATCTCTGCTTCTCGACTAGACTGTGATACATGCCGATGGCTTCCAAGCCTGGCCACCATCAGCATCAAAGGGGCAGCTTGCCCAAGCAGCAGATTGACAGCCCAGCCCAGTAGGTGACAGGGCAGCCCCCCCAGGGTGTTCTAATGAGGCTCTCGGACTGTACTCGGGGAAGCACGTACAGTCATTATTTTCCACTGGCCTCGGTAGCACAGACACATTCTGTCAAGAAGTGTGGAAGAACTCCACAGAGCTTGAAATCTGGACTTGTTTTCGTCCAAATTCCTGGAGCAAAAGAAGTCAGCCTTTGGTGTGTAAAGGCTCCCTCATGCCGAGAGCCCTGCTTGTCAGGCCAGATGTATCAGTGTCACTTCTGCTGGGCCAGTGGGTGCCTGGTTCACGATGGGAATCGAAAGAAATAAAGATTTTTTTTTTCCCTGGCTTAGACAAGGGAGCTGCACTTCTAGAATACTCCAAGTCCACAGTGAGAATGCAGCCACAGCAAACCTGCCTATCAGGAATAAGATACTCACGGATGCGCCATGCGGCTGAAGTTGCTGAGGGGATCCTGGATGCGCTGCCTCAGCTCTTGTGCCCAGCGGAGACCCCCGGCCACAGCAGGCATGTTCTTGTGCACCAGAGAGAACCCTGGAGACGTGACACAGGCAGACTGAAGTAAAGCTTCAGGTTCCCAAGTCCCCAGCCTACCTGGTCCTCATCTACCTCCAGACTAAAGTCACACTGGGTTCACACCGAGAAGCTACTGAAAGGTCACCATGTTTGCTAAAGAAGAAGGGAGAGTATGGCCAGCTGACAGAACACTAACGGTGTGGGAGGATCTAGGTCTCCCGCCGATCCATTCTCATTTAGTTGGTCTGGATGGGGTCTGGTCATTTTTAGATGCTCTTGAGATGATTCTAATAGTACCGTCGGGGCGGAGAAGCATTGCTTTAAACAGACAACTTGATTTCTAGGGGCCTCAGTTCTCTCATCTCTAAAATGGGATGCGGTTTGTTTAACTTCCAGGCTTGCTTGGGAGAATTCAGTAAGATGAGGACCGACACGGGCCACGTGGATGATGAAGCACTTGGCCAAGGGCGGCCTGGATAGTCTCACTTCGTCTATGCAGTGGGCTCAGTCGTCAAGATTGAGCAATGTGAGATTTCATTTTTTTTTAAATTCTCAGTTTCCAACTTCTCTGGTGAAATCAGAAGACTGGCAACAGTCAGCGCTGCCATTTCTAACTCGCGAGTGGACCTGAAGAAAGGTTACTCGCTTTATTTCCCCAGGCGCTCCCCCAGTTTCTGATATCTGATGCTCAGCCCAGACCCATTATTATTTGTTCTGTGTGATAGGCAAATTCTAAGAGGATCCCCTGTGACCCTCACCCTTGCATAGTCCTCCCCGCTTTTGGTGTGAGTGATACGATGAAATCTCCCTCCTGCAGTTGTGTTATGTTACGGTAGAGAGGGAGGGACGCTGGGTGGATTGGACCCAGTCAGGGTAACCCTTGGACAGCAGAGCATTTTCTTTGACTGGTGACATGAGACGATTCAATGTGCCATTGCTGGCTTGAAGGTGGAGGTGGCTGCATGGCAAGGAATGCAGGTGGCTTTTAGTCACCAAGAGTGGCCCCTAGCTGATGGCCAAACAGTAAATGGAGACTTCACAAGGAACTGGATTGTCGCCACAAGAATAAGCAATAAGCTTGGGGACCAGCCATGGTGGCACAGCAGTGACGCAATGCTCGGTGACGCTGGACCCAGTGGGAAGTCCCAGGCTTGCATCTGGAGGCTTCCTCTGTGCACCCTCAGCCTGCACATAACCATGATCCAGGCTAAGTGAGGCCAGGGGTAGATCACAACACCAAGATCTTGATTATCTTTACACCCCTTGCAGAGAACTGGAACTGGTCCCTGCCATACATGCCTGAAGGGAAAGGCCCCTCAACAGTGATTCTCCTGAGCTACCTGGTCTCCTTATGATTCTACCAGAAGACAACGACCAGGCCTCCTCTTCATTCTGCCCCAAAACAATGAATAACTTGTCCTTTGCTTCTAACTGTGCCCCACACTGACCTCGTCCCCTAGGTAAGTTTTGAGTCACATCCCATACAGTAGAGATGGTATGGCCTCCTGGCCTCTCTCTGCTCGGTAAGTAAATTCCTTTTCTTATTGACAGCTCTTGTCTCTTTGTCAAACAGCAGGTGGCATGGACCTGATTGTTGGTCCTTGAAACAAGCATCCGTGTCCTTTCCAGCATCACTCACATTCTATGAACAGGCACCTTCTAGGCTTAATTATCTTATCCCTTATCCTGACCTGCCATGGCATGCAGTGCCCATAAGTATGCCTCACATATAGCAAGGACTCGAGAAATGTTTGTAAAACAGAAATGAACTTGTGTTTGACTTTCAAGCAGGGAAGACAGGGCATCTCAGCCCTGCACTGAGAATGGAGACATCACACCTCAGCTCGGCACTGCCCTTTGTCAGGCTCCTGCTGGTTCCTCCCACCAGAAGCACGGTTGCTATGGCATTGGAAGACATAAGAATCTTTTCTCAGGCATGTAAAAGCCTACTGTGGAATTGAGGTATGGGCAAGGTTAATCAGCGTGGCGACATTGATCAAGGGTCAACTCATACATTATGCCCACGTCTCAATTGACCAGAGGCCATCACGGCTTCACTGCTCTGTCAATCTCAGCCCTCGATGCAGGAGAATTCACAGTTCAGTGAACTCCGCCATCACATAGGATGGTCTGGAATTGGATGCAAGAAAGTTGTGCTGGCCCTTCTTGGAGAATGTCATAGATCCATATACAGACATTTAACAGACACAAGAGGAATGAATGAGTTGCACCCTCCCCAGGAACAGAACTTCCTCCCTGAAATCCTCTGACCACAAGCCTACCACACTCTGCCTCCTCCTGGACGTGCTGATTGTGGATGATCCTCACCGCATCCAGCTCTCTATTGAACATCCGGATGAGGACCAGGTATTTCTCAGCTACCTCCTGTGCCACCAGGGGTCTCTGCAGGAGGTTCCCTGCTATGTCTAGCAGCTGTAGAGAGGGCAGAGAAGAGACACGGGTTCAACCTACTGGAGGTTAGATAAATCCTGGGTCCTGGTTCTCCTTTATAGGCCTATCCATGTAAAAGGGGCAAATGCTTGTTATTATGGAATTGGATCAACAACTATTAATGTGGATATTCATAGTCTTCCCCCTTCTCTTTTGTTTCTAAAGGATTACAAAACTCTTTGTTTGCCTGATTGCCCATGAGACTCTCTTTTATTTGTTTACTCTGGAGAAAGGGTAAAAACAAAGGGAAAAATAAAGATGCTGCAGAGGTAAGTTGATGGGTATAATAAAGACCTAAAAACAGAAGGAAAGTGATAACAGAAAAAAACAAACAAAAAAACAAACAAAAATCAAGTGAAGAGGGCTGGGTGTTGGGGAGGATTTAAAGGGCTACAACTTAAGTGGGAGCAAAAAAAATTCAGAGAGTGGCTGTCTTGAGAAGGTCAGGGATGGTAAGGATACTTGGAAGATGTTTTCCTGGGCATTACAAATGCCCTAACCCCTTGGTGTTTCCTAGAACATTAGAATCAAGATCTGACCTGTTTTTCATTCCCTTTTGGTTGCTGGATTATATTTCGACAATTGTGATGCTGTTCTGAGACTAGGACATACAGGACTCCAGTTGTATTTTGGATATACCAACATGCTGATTCTAAACTTGTCTCTGTCATGATCATCCATCTCCACCTCATGCTTCAAGCCAGGGGTTGGCAAAGTATAGCTCATGGTGAGCAAACCTGGCCTAACCTGGCCCAACCTGGCCATGGTCTCAGTGTGTGTGTGTGTGTGTGTGTGTGTGTGTGTGTGTGTGTGCTTATTTTAAAAAGTGTTTTTTTATTTTTTCTAATAAAAAATATGTGACCAGACTTGCTTGATTCAAGAAATGTTTGTAAAACAGAAGTGAACTTGTGTTTGACTTTCAAGCACGACAGGTCTCAGCCCTGTACTGAGAATGGAGACATCACACCTCAGCTTTGCACTGCCCTTTGTCAGACTCCTGGCCTAACCTGACCCATGGCCTTAGTGTGTGCTTTTTTTCATTTTAAAGAGAGGTTTTTGTTTTTGTTTTAATTTAAGTAAAAAATATGTAACAGAAAACATGTGTGACCAAACTTGCTTGATTTTCAAGCAAGGTATGATGGAGACATCACACCTCAGCTGGGTACTGCTCTTTGTCAGACTCCAGATAAATATTTATCCTCTGGACTTCATAGAGAAAGGTCTGCCAACCTTTGTTTTAAGTCACTAATCAAGAGACACGACATAAAATCATATCCACTTGACCTAAAACTGGAAGCCAAGTAGACTTCATTGGTCTGAGACCTCATGTTCTTCCTCTTACCAATGCACTCTAAAGACTCTCTTAAGGATGCTTAAAAGAAAAATCACCTTCCATTGAAGGTTCTGGGACCACCTTTCCTTCCACAAAAAATTACCCAGATCTCTGCAGAGTAGAAAGTAGCTCCTTCTCAATGGAGGCACAAGAAGGCAGGTCTTCATTAAGTTCTGTAGGTCAAACCTTTAGACAGTCATGGCTGGCCAGTATTATCTTACTCCAGGTCTTTAATCTAGATGAATTTAGCCATGTCCATGAAGGGTGTGCCTAGTGGCTAGAAGGTCTTCTAGCACCAGAAGGAGAATCTGGAGTCAGGTGATATCTTGGCCTCTACTGCCTAGCCCTGAAAAAAGCACTTCTATGCATAAACATACTTCCATTAGAGCTTTTGCTTTGGCTAAAGCAGGAGGGAAGGGTTTTAGTTTTCTGCTGGAGGAAATGACCAAATCTTGCAGAAGGGATCAAATGGTTGTGGTTTTCCTATTAGTCTTCATAGGCTGGATTAGACATCCTGTTGAGAAGAGGAATTAAGGCCAGAAGATAAAAAATTTGCTTATGTAAGTGCCCTTTGAGACTCCATGTCCCAAAAGTGCTGCTTCAGTGGCCAGACACAGTTAGAAAGGTCTCTACTCAGAGCTGTACTCCACCATAAAATTCCAAGGACTGGAATTTTTGGAATCCTGGCACCAACACAGATGTTTTCAAGGTGGGGATCATCAGAATAGCAATACTATGACTTCTTCAAGCAACTTCCTGGGCAGGTGAAATTTCCAAGGGATGTTGTAGACTGGCAGCAGAGACACATAATGATTTCAAGGACAGAGAGACTTGGGAATACATCCCTTGAAGACTTCTTGAAATCCTAAGTGCAGAAGGACTTATAGCAAGGGACATCCTAAAAGCTTAGATGGAGTCCTAGCTTCACAAGCTATCTGGGTGGTAGAGTCCCAGTTAGCGTTGACAGTGAATGGTAAATAGAATCATTTTGCAGATACACATAAGCCCTTTCCTTGGAATCAGTTCAAATGCTGGCAGGAGGGAATCTCAAAAATCTTAGATGAGTTATAGACTAGCAGGCAATTATTAAAGTTTACATATATATACTCAATGGCTAATGAAGTCTGGCACATTTAGGTTATATAGTATTCTAGAATAATATAGATTCACCCATCCAGGATTTAAGGCTTTTCTTCAATTGTCCCACCAGATATTTAATCTGTGTTTGGACAGTTTCAGTGACTGGGAAGTTAACTACTTGTCAAGGAAGTCGGTTCTAATGTAAACAGGTGTGACAGAAAACTCTTTCTTCTCTTGAACCAAAATCTGCCTCCTTTAAACTTCCACTGACCAGCCCTAGTTCTAATATTTAGGACTTTTTCTAATAAGCCTCTTCGTAGTTGATAGAAAACCTATCAGGCTCCAATAAGTCTTTATGTCTCACAACTCAGCATTCTCATTTGTCCAGCCATTTATCTACCCACCATCCTACACCTTCTCCTCCATACTCTTTCTTTCACCTAATCTGAGCAATCTAGTTATTGATGTCTGATCCCTATAATCCATTACCTGGTAGGTGTTTGTAATAGCATAAGTCAACCTAGCAGCAGTGGTTAAACAGCTCTGGTACTGCAGGGCCATGGTGACCACAGTAGACTTTCTCATTTTTTTTTTTTTTGAGAGATTTTTCCTATAGGGTACATGTGCTCACTAGAGAGACAGACAGAGACAGAGCGGCAGAAAGTGAGAAATCATCCTCCAGGAGGGGATGGCCATGCTGCAATCCCTTCTTCTCCATTCTCTTCTTGGGATCTTGAGCACACACATACATACATGTGCCCAGCTGCCAGATCCAGGACTTGAACCGTGGTGGACTACATGGGAGTCCAGTGACATAATCATTACGCTATCCATTGGTCTCAGACTTTCTTGCTTTTAGTGAGTACTGTACCAGTAAAGAATGGAGCCCAAAAAGAACACTGCAAAAGAATTTCTTCTAAGAATTTTTACATGGTTGGGGGCCAGTAGATGGCATAGAGGTTGCATTGCTGGATTCCCACATGGTCAACTGTGGTTCAAGTCCTGGGCCTGGTAGCTTGAAAATCATGCCAGGCATATGTGTATTTGTGCCCAAGATCTTGGGAGGAGAATTGAGGAGAAGGGATTGCGGTGTGGCCATCTCCCCAGGGGGGTGATTTATATGTTCCTTCTCACTGTCTCTGTCTTTCTCCTACGAGCGCATGTGCCCTAAGGCAAAACAACCTCTTAAAAAGAAAAAAAGAATTTTTACACGGTTATATTTTCAGATAGCATAAATAATTAGGATTAGAAGCCAAGTTCTGCCAACTCCCTTACCCTAGGACGCTCAAGATCAGTCTCTAGCAGACTAATAATAGTCAACATTTGTAGGAACGAAACAGAAGAATCCCTACCATCCTCTGATGAGAATTAGAGTACTGAGGACAAGGGTTGCTCCTGCCACAGATCTACAAACCTTAAAGGCATGCTCTAAGCCAGGTGTATCATCAAAGGCTTGAATAAATATGGTCCCCAACCTTCGGTCCAGATCTTCTACTCTTTGGTTAAATTCTGTGACGTCTTTTTCAAATTCCTGGTGAGAGACACT
>NW_006160005.1:4043574-4052436 GCF_000334495.1 Tupaia belangeri chinensis | reverse complement strand
TGAAAGCAAATTTTACTATTCTCTTTCCCATTGACCTTTGTATTCGACTTAGTTGTAACGAAGATTTATTTTAATTTTCTGAAGTTCACCATGGTGTGACTTAGTTTTTATTCACCTGGAAAGTTCTCCTATTATTGTTGCAAAATGGTGTGGTAAATCAAGTGTGAGGGTGATGTCCTTTGAGACAGGAGATAGGAGATGGGGAACAGAAATATGGCTAGTCCCCAAACAAAACTTAACAGGAAAAAAACCCCACAAAGATCTTGTTTACACCAGTTTGTAGCAGTTTTGTGGTCAAGAGTGCACAATAATGCCCCTACACAATAAAAAAAAATCGACCTTTGTTTCATTAGCACACATGCAAAACACACCCCTGGGAGGAGGTTTGATATGCTAATGACAGATACAAGTTCTGTTCCAGCATGTTCAGCTAGAGAACACGCATACAAATGAGCACTCTTATGGGGTGGGGGGCTCAATTCTATCCCTATGCCCTAAAAATTCAACCCCCTTTATGAATATGTATGTCAGTTCTCCATAAAGGGAGCTCTCAGAGGCACTCAGTACTGTCTCCTTCTTACCAGCAGTCTGCTCTGTCTGTGGAGTGTATTCTCACCTTGCTCAATAAACTTGCTTTGCTGATTCACACTTGATTTTTTTTTTTTTTTTTAAGATTTTTGCTATAGGGTATGTGTGCTTGCTGGAGAGACAGAGAGAGTAGAAAGTGAAAAATCATCCCCCCAGAGAGGATAGGAGGATGACCACACCACAGTTCCTTCTCCTCCATTCTCCTCTTGGGATCTGGGCACGTGCACACACACACCCAGCATGAATTTTAAGCTGCTGGGTCCAAGTCGAACTGCGGTCGACTACGTGGGAATTCAGTGACATAACCATTACGCCATTTGCTGGTCCCTCACACTTGAATTCTTTCCTGCAACTAAATGAAAAATCTGAAGACCCTCACTTTGGTGGCACATTCTCCTCCCTTTCCACGCTCCTTCCTTCCACTTCCTGAAGCCTTTCCTTTCTCACTCACAGCACCAATTCAGGCCACCCTGAAAACCGCTGCAACAGCAACAGCCCCACTGATGGAACTGTTCCAGCATTACCACCTACTTTCCACCCTCCAAGTCAAAATCTATCTTTCAGTGTAACCACACTAACCTAGCCATTAGGAGAAAAAGCAAGCTAATTAAATTAAAACCTACTACTTTTTCTAGATACACACCAATTGATTAAGAAAACAGCTAGCCAGTTTTCCCTAAGATTATCAAACTTACAAAGTAAAGATATAGGACAGGAAGGTCAACTTGAACTTCAAGTAAATAATGACTTTTTAAATACGATATGTCCCAATTACTGTATTTTATCTGGCAACCCTAGTGTGCTCTTCTTCCCAAAGTGTAACAATTTTCAGAGAAACTTTACCTCAAATGGAATGGTTATTATTTATTATTGTTTCACAATAATGCTGTATATCATGAAGAAACCAAAAGCAGAAAAACAGTATAATTCTAATTTCTAAACCCAATCACATTAACATTGTGGTGTGTTACTTATTGTTTTATTTCCTGCACATACGATTTCCTTTTGTTTTATTATATGGTGACAAATACATGGTACATATTCTGCTTTGTAGTCCACTTGTTTTTTTTTTTCCCTACTTGTGACTAATAGAGTTTTTAGAAAGCAATTTCTCCACAGGTCTGGCCCATGAGGATCCCCCTGGACATCTGAAGGTGCTCAGGGCATATTCTGCCCCAATTTATTTCTCCTTTTCCCTCATATCTTTTTTTTTCCCCTATATTTGACAGCTTCAAGTCAGAACTGCCATGGAATTTCTGTTAAAAGATATAAGCATGCATGTAAATAAGTGGAATGGGTTATACAATACTATAGCTCAATACTTGACAACAATTCAATACAAAGATGGTAGATAGATAATCGTTCAAAACAAAGTTTGAAATAACCGAAAGAGTAGATTTCAAATGTGCACAACATGAAATACTGATGAATGCTGGAGGGAGCAGATATGTTTGTTGCCCTGGTTTGACTGTTACGCATCGTTTATGTTTTGAAAAACCAGACTACACCCCTTGTATACTGTTAAAACTCCTCCTCCTCCTGTAATTCTACCATTCCGTTTCCCTACTGGCTGCCTTTCTTCTTTCTTCCTCCCATGGGTTTGTACTCATAGTCTTTACTTTCCCAGGGCTGTAGGTGAGACGTGGACTGTTGGTCCAAATTCTGGAAAGAGCATCCCTGGCGCTTTTCTTGCCTGGAGCAGGCTACGGCTTCAGTTACTTCTCCCAGAGCCAGTAGTAAACTGGGCAGGGGTGCCCGGCTTTCACTTAGAGGTCTCTGCCTAAAGTTTATTCAGCTTTATTGATATACAATTGCCAAATAAAAATAATATATATTTAAGGTGTGCGACTTGATGTTTTGATATATGTATACAGTGTGAAATGGTGGCCACAATCAAACTACTTTTTCACATATCCATCTCTTCACATAGTTATCGTGTGTGTGTGTGTGTGTGTGTGTGTGTCTGTGTGTGTGTGTGTGTGTGAGAGAGAGCGATTGAAGGACCATTCCCATGTAGTTGAAGACTTATTCTCTTAGCAAATTTCAGGTTGGCAATGCAGTATGGTCAATTATTGTCACCATGCTTTATTTTACATCTCTTTAGTTTATTCATCTTGTAGAACTAAAGCTTTGTACACTTTGACCAACGCCACCCACATCCCACTCCAACCTCAAGTCCTGGCAAACACCCTCCTGACTCTCTGCTTCTACGAGTTTGACTACTTCAGATTTCTCATACCACTGAGATCATGCAGTATTTGTCTTTCTGTGTCTTCTGGCTTATATCAAGTTAATTTAAAACCTTTGAAGCCACGAAAGTGGCCGCATCTCCCACTATCACACCCATTTGGTGTCCCTGAAACCCCGATATCTTCCATCAGGAGCACTTAGCAGTCCGGCAAGGCCCTCCCTTGAACTTTCTCATGATACGGAGAATAATTATGATCTTTTTCCTAACACAAGGGATAACAATTACTTCCCCCAAGACCAATAATAATTGATAAAAGCACTGGGAGTACAAAGCCAAAGGAAATGCATTGGGAAAATGCATGCAAATATCCTGACTTTATAGACTGGAAGCTTATGAGAAAGAGACAAAGCACATGCTTTGGCCCTCCTAAGCCCTACCGTGCTCTGGGGATCCAGGCAGTCATAGGAGGCCTCTGAGAAGACCCCATACATCTCTTGAAATTCCTCGAACAACTGCTGAGCCTGCTGACTGAGGGCATTCCCTCTAATGCCGCTGAACTCAAGCTTTCCCAGTTTGTGCAAATCCAAGGCAGTCTTCAGAAGGTCCTATGGGGACAATTTGCACAAGAGGTAAAACAATAACAATAACCGTAACAACAGGGGCTGACACTCAAATTAGCATGGGGAGAGTTGGAGATCATACGGGGGTGGTGATTGCTCAGGAAAACGCAAACGCCTCATCAGTTGTGTAACCTTATTATTAGATTGTGGGGTGGTATAAATAACTCCTGGATCAACTTGACAATAAAGCAAAGAGAAAGTCCAGATAAATAAAATGCACACAAACTGAAATATACAAACACCCTTTGTGTTTTACACTCTCTGTTTCTGTGTTGTTTAATAAATAGAACAACACAATAAAAAAACAAAATTATTTACACGATTGGTGCCTTTACTACTGCTTTTTATTTTGAAAAACTCAAGTGAGGGCCAGTCCCATAGCCTAGTGATTAAGGGAGCTAGAGCCTACTTCATTAGCTCCAGGTTGAATCCCAGTCCCAGCAGCTTCTGAAACACTGTGCGGGTGCATGTGTGCATTCCCAAAATTTCTACAGGATGGTAATATAGAGAACAGATTGTGGCGCAACCATGTCCCGAGGGTAGGAGGGATGCTTTCTTCCTCTTTTTCTCTCTGTCTCTGTCTGTCTGTCTCACTCTCAGAGAGTGCATACACTCTCTGGAAATTTAAAAAACAACAACAACAACATTAAAACAGTCAGTTTCCAATGGACCATGCTTTCTGGTTCTAGAATGACAGCTATCTTGGAGGACATGGACAGGAAAAGCAAAGCCTCTAAATAGTTCCTAGGACAAGCCCAGAAGGTGACATTGACATTCTTAGCAAGTTCTTCTGCCAAAGAAAGAAATCTGCAGAATGTCCTTCCTGAGGGTGCACAGCACGTCGCACCACGGCACCAGCTGGGTGCAGTAGTCCTTGCTTCATCTGTAACAGGATGAGAACAGTTCATGGTGGGGTTGTGAGACTTCCATCAATGCAGGCCTAGGGTATAGGCCAGTGCCAGGCACACAGTGAGTGCACAGGTGTGAGTTATTGTCACTGCTGTGGACCTGGCAATGTTCCAGCTGTGCTCGAAATGAAATGACAGGAATCACAACCCAGCAGCCTCAGGAGGTGTCTCTCCTGAGCCCATGAGAGCCGCATCATTGTTAGTAGGACTGGGGCCTCCTGAGCTCATCTTGCATGACAGACTGACTTTATCCCTTGTGAGTCCTTGTCTCAGATTACAAGTGCTCAAAACCAAGGCTAGGTTCCCACCATGACTTCCAATCTATGCACAAGCCCATTTGACAGGAAAGAGGAAGGTAAAGGTTGCCCTTGGATAGTTTATGGCAAACATTTGGTGTGGGCCCCTGGGAAGACCTGGTTTTGTATTAATGTATGTATACAATGTGAAAGACCTTGAAGAGGTCGGGAGGAGGGTAAGAACGGGGTGTGCTACGGCACTGATGCTGCAAACCCCAGGAGGTCCTGGTCCCATGCCAGGAAATGCTCATTGCCAGTGGCCCTTGCTATGGTTTGACCCATCAGGCGAGCACAAGGCTTCTCTGCCCCTTCCTCTTGCTGGGACCCCAACTCCAGCTGCAGTGACAGAGGCACAGGGCGGTGATGAGAAGTGGCTGGCTTCCCCCACTTTGCCGGGAAGGTGCCTATGCACTAGGGCAGCCATCTGACAACCCCTCCGTTGCTCTGCTATGTTTGGGCCGGACTGGCAGCAAGTAGCTAAGGTGGGAAAGGAAATAAGGGGAAAGACACTGGCCGAGTAAAGGAAGACGCCCCACAAACCAGGCACTCTTGCCACCAGAGGTGGGAACAGGGCAGTCTTCATTTAAAAGCACAATTGGGACGAGCAGATAGTGTAGCGGTTACATTGCTGGACTCCCATGTAGTTGACCACAGTTAGAGTCCTGGACCTAGCAGCTTAAATCTCACTCTGGGCGCATGTGTGTGCGTGCCCAAGATTCCAAGAGAAGAATGGAGGAGAAGGGATTGCGGCGTGTCCATCTCCCCTGAGGGATGACTTCTCACTTCCTGTCTCTCTGTCTCTCCAGAGAGCACATGCTCCCTGTAGCAAACATCTCTTTCTAAAAAAACAAAAACAGTAAAAATCATGTTCAAGTGTATGCTTTTTTCTTTTTTTCGTTTTCCTTCTTATTTCATTAAAGACTGGTGGATAAACACAAATACAACACAGTTACTTCAGATCATTCTTCATATTGTATGCACACAGATCAATGAGCATAACCTGCAAGAAACCTGGAGTCAGCAATGAACCGCATACAGTTTTTTCTTCTTTTGCTCACTCCAAAAGAAATTTTAAACACCCAAACTCAGAATCTCATCAGCACACACTTGAACGTGCTTTTAAATAAAGACTGCCTGGTTTCTGACCACGGGAAAGAACGTGGACATGGATTTTATTTAAATGAAATTGACTTCAATAGTAATTCACATCTCTCGCAGGTGCTTGGTTGTAAAAGGTTTTATAGGAGAAACATATTTGTGCTATAAAATATAACCTTGGTACTTGTATAATTCTGTGGATGTCAGTTTCAATTTTAATTTTTTTCGGACAAGCTTCTCTCTCTCTAGTCTAGCCTGCTGATCCTCCTGCCTTAGCCTCTGAAGTGGTTGGGATTACAGGCACATGCCACTATTCCCAGATTTTAGGTTGGACTGGGAATCGAACCTGGGATTTCCTGAGTGGTTCCAGCTTGGGAGCATAGTGTTTTAGCAAGCTGTATCATTTGTGGCTGGGCCCTCAATTTCCATGTTAAGGAAATACTATACATACCATAGGAGCCTGAAACCTGAAAGGGCTTGCACATCAAATTACCTATTTCAAAGAAGTCATCTGGAGACCCAGCAGAAACAGATGTGAGTTTATTTAACTTACGAGATGCACTGATGGTGGCTGGTTGGTGAAAGATCCACACCCAGTGCAGCATAGCAATGAGTTAAGCGCAGTTAGAGCAAAGCAACCATGCTAATCTTATGGAGGTTGGGTAGACTTGTCTCCCAGTACTGGGGTCTGGTTTCCATTTATGTCTGAAGATTATTTCAGTCATGGTAAAGGTTACTTATCTATCAACAGGATCAACAAAGTACGTTCTTTGAGCTTGGCTACTGGGGTCTTATGATGATTCCATGGCAGAGGTGTGTATTCCTCTGGAACTGCACCTGGCCTTGGGCTACTCCTTAAATGACAGGTGGGTCACATTTCTGTGGGGTCAGCCTTGGTCAGAAACTACCCCCAGGAGGGGAGAATGTGGGGGTGGGTGTCAATGTATACTGCATTTCCCACACTATCTAATCATTTTTATTTTATTTTATTTAGAATTATTTGTTTAATTAAATTTTTTTTTTTTATTTTTAAACTTGCTATAGTGCATGTACACTCACCAAAGAGAAAGCGAGAGAGCCAGAGAGAAGGAAAGTGAGGAAGCAAGCCACTAGGTCTGAGATTCAAACTGTGGTCGGCCATGTGGGAAATCTAGTGCCTCAATCCCCACACCATCTGCTGGTCCCTCTACCCATTTTAAAAGACAGATGCATTTTGTTGTGTTGGATTACAGCAGAAAACTAGATGATAACGTTGTTATTTTATTTCTCAAGACTACTTGAAGCATGATCTTGGGTGGTCACTGGAAGGCATCTCATCTCCAATCTAACATAAGTATTAGTGAAATCCTATTTTCATTATTCTGTTTTTGGAGAAAGTCTGATTCCTGAGAATAACAGACATTTATTTTGTTTTATCTAACTTAACAAATCCACAGTGGACAACACATTTATTTGGGGCTCACGTCGAGGTTTTAGGCCTTTTTTATCTTCCTACCGAATGGGCACCCCTTATCCACCTTTCCCTCTAATCCTTACTCTGCTTTAGCTTTCTTCAGTGCTTTTATCAGACCCTGGCATTATAGTTTATGATTTGTTTATTTTTAGCCCCTATTTCTCATGAGGTTGTAAATGCCTCAAAGGGACCCTGGTGTCTCCAGTGCCTGGGAATGTCCTGTCACTAAACACGGGGTCTTTGTTCCTTTGACTTGGCGACAGCCAAGAAGGTAGAGGGGGATAGGGGACCGAGCAACAATGACCTTTAAAGAGCAGTTGGTGAAAACAAGGACAATCAGATGAGAGAAGAGAATTATAAATTAAGGTATTTCAACATTGAAGGGCCCCTGTCAAGTGTAAGGTGGAACCTTTCATGTTCCTACTTTGAGGGTAGAAGGAAGGTCAATGAGCGAGTGGGACAAAGATGCAGGTTTGGCTTCAGAACATAGGTTGAACTTAAGAAATTCCTGTTGTGATTATTTTGACTTCTACGAAATGGCAATTTCTTGTGGTTCCATTTAATTAAATAGCACCATGTAAATGCCTAGGCATGGCGAGTTGCGGAATGGGGTTCCAAGAGGAGTTAGCTCTCCATCACGGAACGGGCTGTTGCAGAAGGCTGATGATGGAGATAATGTAGGAAAGATTTCTGAAGCAGATAGGAAATTATCTCACCACTGTAGACACACATTTATCTTACTGACCATGGCTACATCTTTGATTCTTGAATTATTTAAATGTAAGCGTTTTCATTATTTATGTAGAAGTCCTCATGAAACAGATAAAAGGCAACTTAAGCCAATAAGAAATTTAAATGAAAACCCTTGTGTTCATCACAGTAGTAGACACGAAATTTATCATTCTATAGATAGGCTCAAAGTATTGATTTCAGGTACAGGAAACATGGCATCGTCAAAAGAGCCTATGATCTAGGGCCAAAAGAACTGGAATTCACAGAACCCTGCTCCAGCCTTTTACCAACTATGTGGCTTAAAGCAAGACCTTTCTTTCTTTTTTTAAAAAAAAAAAATTTAAGAGAGGTTTTTGCTATAGGGCGCATGTGCTCCCCAGAAAGACACAGAGAGACAGAGAGAGACAGAAAGCGAGAAATCAACCCCCAGGATTAATGGCCACATCACAATCCCTTCTCCTCCATTCTCCTCTTGGGATCTTGGCTTCCTGGCCTGCCTGGGTCCTATTTTGATGCAAAAATGCCAACATTCCATGGTAGTGGCAGGTGTAGGGAGGTGGAGAGGGCTCAATTTGTGCTCTGGACCAGGTGAGGAATCAAAATCAAGGATAATGACAAGCCCTGGCAGCAGCAATCCCATTCTCGAAGGAGAGGTCACGCTGCCCATCTTAAAAGAAATGTCTTCGGAATTCATTAGGGGAAGAGCACAAAGCAGACATTCATAGATGAAAATCTCGAAAGGTCATTTGGAAAAAGCCTGTTTTCTTTACCTTTCGACTGCCGCTAACCTTATGCAGCTAATGGTCTCATATGTGACCACGTGTTCAAGCCGGGCTAGGAGGGAAGCTGGCCCAATTAGGCTCAGAATGAAAGGAGGCTGTGGAGTAGCTGGAGACGGTGGAAAGAGCAGAAGGAAACGCAGTGTATATTAGGTCAGCTTATTACCTATTTCCCCCGCTAATCACTTCGCATAAAG
>NW_006160005.1:4042542-4043564 GCF_000334495.1 Tupaia belangeri chinensis | reverse complement strand
AAATCATTCTGTCTCCAAGTGAATCACAGCTTTACAGCAATTTTATAATGAAAGAAATGAGGGTTCTCTTCAACCTGCTTACTGCATTGTTTGCAGGGAAGAGGCTGCAGGCAGAAACACAAATAGGGGATCTGTAGAATCTACAATATTATGGCACAAAAAGATAAGCTCTGTGCGTATGTGTGCGTATGTGTGAGTGTGCATGTATGTATCGGAGCACTGAGCAGTAAGGCAGGATGAGAGAAAGAATCCAGGGGCAACTAATGACTTTTTCTCTTCGATTTTTGACTGTTCGGATTGCAAAGACTTTATATACTTTTGAGATTTCTGTAGTAAGTCATAAAGTCAAATAAGGCTGTTTCCTGGAATGGAAATTGTAACTTTACCAGAATGATTTATTTACTGATAGACAGAAAGCGCTAGAAAGTTCATGGTAAAAAAAAAAAAAAAATAGGGTGTTCAAGGCAGAATAGAGTGTATAAGTGCACAATAAAACCACAAAGCCAGTCTGGAATCCTCAAAATGGGAAGGAAGGAAGGTGAGAAGAGAGGAAAAGAGCTAGGGAGGGAAGGGAAGGAAGCGGACATTCGCAGTTCCCTGGAAGATATCAAAGTTAGGTGGAAAGAGAATACTTGGAATCATATGCTCCTGAGTATAAATCCCAGCTAAACCTCTCTGAGCTGTAAAGCTAATTTATGTATCGTATTTAGGTGTGCTCATGTGTTAAAGTCAGGGTATTGATACCAAACACTTCATGATGATTGCAAAGGTGTGGGTTTTGGCTTGAGATAGGTTCTTGAAACATGTATTATTATTTTTTTAAAGTGTATTTATTTCCTGAGTGACGAGACAAAGAGATAGCATCCCCAACAGAGTCTTTTTTTTTTTTTTTGGGAGAGATTTTCACTGTAGGGCGCGTGCGCTCGCCAGACAGACAGAGAGAGACATAGAGACAGAAAGCGAGAAATCACCCCCCAGGGGGGATGGTCACGCCGCAATCCCTTCTCCTCCATTCTCCTCTC
>NW_006160005.1:4005307-4042052 GCF_000334495.1 Tupaia belangeri chinensis | reverse complement strand
AAATCATTCTGTCTCCAAGTGAATCACAGCTTTACAGCAATTTTATAATGAAAGAAATGAGGGTTCTCTTCAACCTGCTTACTGCATTGTTTGCAGGGAAGAGGCTGCAGGCAGACACACAAATAGGGGATCTGTAGAATCTACAATATTATGGCCCAAAAAGATAAGCTCTGTGCGTATGTGTGCGTATGTGTGAGTGTGCATGTATGTATCGGAGCACTGAGCAGTAAGGCAGGATGAGAGAAAGAATCCAGGGGCAACTAATGACTTTTTCTCTTCGATTTTTGACTGTTCGGATTGCAAAGACTTTATATACTTTTGAGATTTCTGTAGTAAGTCATAAAGTCAAATAAGGCTGTTTCCTGGAATGGAAATTGTAACTTTACCAGAATGATTTATTTACTGATAGACAGAAAGCGCTAGAAAGTTCATGGTAAAAAAAAAAAAAAAATAGGGTGTTCAAGGCAGAATAGAGTGTATAAGTGCACAATAAAACCACAAAGCCAGTCTGGAATCCTCAAAATGGGAAGGAAGGAAGGTGGGAAGAGAGGAAAAGAGCTAGGGAGGGAAGGGAAGGAAGCGGACATTCGCAGTTCCCTGGAAGATATCAAAGTTAGGTGGAAAGAGAATACTTGGAATCATATGCTCCTGAGTATAAATCCCAGCTAAACCTCTCTGAGCTGTAAAGCTAATTTATGTATCGTATTTAGGTGTGCTCATGTGTTAAAGTCAGGGTATTGATACCAAACACTTCATGATGATTGCAAAGGTGTGGGTTTTGGCTTGAGATAGGTTCTTGAAACATGTATTATTATTTTTTTAAAGTGTATTTATTTCCTGAGTGACGAGACAAAGAGATAGCATCCCCAACAGAGTCTTTTTTTTTTTTTTTGGGAGAGATTTTCACTGTAGGGCGCGTGCGCTCGCCAGACAGACAGAGAGAGACATAGAGACAGAAAGCGAGAAATCACCCCCCAGGGGGGATGGTCACGCCGCAATCCCTTCTCCTCCATTCTCCTCTCGGGATCTTGGGCACGCACGCACACGCGCCCGGTGTGAGTTTTAAGCCACCGGGTCCGGGACCCGAACCGCGGTCGACTGCGTGGGAGTCCAGTGACATAGCCATTACGCTAACTGCTGGTTCCCTCCCCAACAGAGTCTTAATGCTGCCATCCAGCCCAGCCTCAGTCAGCACTGGGTCTTGGGAACACTTGTGCCCAGCATACTCAGGGAGGCCTGCGGACTTGAACTGAGAGAATTCCCATGGGGGATTGACTCACTGAACATTGCATTTAACCCCTGTGCCACAGTCTGGCCCCAACACATATTAGCTCTATTTTTTTTTTCTATTTTCTTTTTTCTATCTGTTCACAAAGGTTAGCTTTCTTTTTTTTCCTTTTCTTTTCTTTTCTTTCTTTTCTTTTTTTTCTTGAGAGGTTTTTGCTTTAGGGTGCGTGCACTTGCCAGAAAGAAAGAGACAGAGAGACAGAAAGCGAGAAATTACTCCTCAGGAAGGATGGCCATGCCACAATCCCTTCTCCTCCATTTTCCTCTCAGGATCTTGGGCATGCATGCATATGCGCCCAGCATGAGTTTAAGTCACCGGGTCCAGGACTCAAACTGCGGTTGACTACATGGGAGTCCAGCGACATAGCTATTACAACATCTACTGGTCCCAACACGAAGGTTAGCTTTCTAAGAGATTAGCTAGACCAAAGTTGTGATGAGAAGGAGGATGACAGTGGTCCCTTGAGAATGCATTACGCACATACTGCAGACCTAAAAAATGACTGGGCAAGACACCCCTCCTTCCAGACCCTCCCTTCATTTAGCAAGCACCCAGTGGTGAAGAGTGGATCTGAACAACAAAATTATTTTGTGCAAGAAAGGAAAACAGCATCACAAATCAGAGGGGAGAAAGCTGGAAGAACTGTGGAGAGTAGAAGCCAGCCCTTCACACAAGCAACCCTGATGTGGGCATGCACAGGGGTAAACGCACGGATGTCTTTCATTAACTTGGTTTCCTGTGTTTGTTAATTGCACCATCATCTCAATGGCCATCTATGGTCTTGGAACAGAAGGTAAATAAGGCTAAATTCATGCTAATTCTTGCTGGGGAAAGGCAGATTAATCCCATTTCAAACAGGCATTGATCACAACGATACAGAGAATGTTAACTAAAGGGCTACATGAAATATACCAGAAGACAATCGATAGTCCTGGGTCCCACTGCACCAAGCTAGCAGGGAAGAGATGGGGGAGGAGGAAGATGGCAAAGGGCAAGGGGGATGAGTCTGAGCAAACATTAGCAAGATGGAAAGTGACAGGAGGAAACACAAGCTGGGGGTAAAGGAGTGGCCACAAGAAAAAGAAAGAGCGTGGAAAGTCAGGGCCAATAGCAAGGTGAAGGAAATAAAAAGAGAGGAAAAAGGAGAAAGGGAGGGAGACAAGTTGAAAGAGTAGGAAGAGTTAGGAAAAAGGAAGGAGAGGGGGGAAAAGTCAGGAAGAGAGATGGAGGAGAACTGGGCATAGGAGCAAAGATGTAAACCAGAGCAAAGGACAGAAAACTTAGGAGGGGGAAGATGCGTAAAGACAGCACAGTGGCATTCAAACCACTCTCTGATTAAACTGGGGCAAATGCTTTTCATGCATCTGTGCCCTTGATTCTGAAGGAAAAAGCAGCCTGAGCGAGAGGACTATTGTGAGGGTAATGACTCCAGGGGGACTGGCGGCCCTCTCTGCTTACATTTATGGAATATACCCAGCAGATTAGGTGCCCTAATGGGAGAAGAGCTGTCTATATGCAAAGTCACAGCATTAGCATGTGTGCCCAGGGCCTAAGGATCCTGCCCGAGCAGTCATTTCTGAGCTGTGCTCTGCTATTATTCCCAGGGCTGTCCACAAGGATGGAGAGCCTGCAAACAGGCTAGCTGCAATATGGCAGTGGCAAGGATTCCTCTGTGGTCAGACCAGGCCAGGGGCGGGCTGGAAGCGGAGCGTCCATCATCTCTAGCTACATGCCAGCAAAGGAGTCGATATGGGAGATGAGAGGACTAAAGAGTGGAGGAGGAGGGATAGAGTGGCTGCACACCAAGGGTTGTGATGGAAATAGCTGCAGGAAAGGAAGCATTTAGGATGATATCAATTATTTATACTCCCCATGACAGGTTTAAGGGGTACCTTTCATAGGCTCTAGTTTCTCTTTCTTCTCATGCATTTTTCTGTCTTATGTCTTTCTCCATCTTTTCCTACTTACTCTAATTTCAAAATTGATTTCCTCTCGTGCTTTCTACTTTTTTTTTTAAGCCCTGGTGGGTTGGGAGCCCCTTTTTCTTGCTCCCAATAAGAGAATTTTGCTTCTGTTACAGCATTCACTATACCTCAATAAAGTTTCCAGAGTCTGTCTTTCCACCCCTGGACCTCCTTTCTTAGTCTGGTGACTTTTTCCTTTGCTGTAGCTACAGGTCCATACACTTCTTAAAGGCAAAAATCCTTAGTCATTTTTGTATCACAGTACCCAGCTCAGTGCCTGGTGCATGGTTGTCCTGGATCGATACTTTCTGCACTGAAATGAACAGACTCAATCACATATTCTCTTATCTTTGCAATCCTATGATTAGTTCTGTTCATTACAGCCTCTCTCGAACACATCTCTCTTCACTCCAAATCTCCACTAATAGCAGCTGGGAATATGATTCTAATTCCTTATCTTTCTCTTGTCCATTCTCCTAATTTTGAGCTCGACCCTGAATTTCTCTAATCGGTTTTAGTGTAAGTACATCTTTCATTTCATTATGTCCATTATCCTCCCTACAAAGTTCAATCAACAAATATATGACTGAGAAATATTAAAAGACCACATATTAAATCCTACAGTTGAAACAATCAAAAGAAAAAGCCTCAGGTCTTCTCCCCCAGTATCCAAACTAAAATTCACATTAATTTATAAATAATTGATGGGTAGACATGTCTTTGTGCCAACATTGTATTTCTTTTGCATGGGGGTTCATTAGTTTCGGAGTTTGCAGAGCCACCTGGAGGGCAGAAGAGTAGAAGAGGAAAAGTTAAAGCAACAAGCTTCAGGGGAACAGCAGGCTGCACCCTGATCTGCTGACTTTCATTTTGGATTTCTCAGTCAGAGTTTATTTGATACACAAGTAGAAGACTATGGGCAATTTGCAAACCAGATAGATTAGCTGGCTGATTCCTTGGGCCTTCTTTCAAAATGGGTCTATGATCAGAGTTTCCTAAACATCTATGATGTATGGATTGTCACACCACTATAAGGCGATCAATCCAAATGACAAATATTTGTTGAACCCTTATTATGGGTTTTTCCAATCAATGGAAGTTTGCCCAGCAGGCTGTGCTGTTCCTTTTTCTTTGCTGCATTTTTGGTGCTTATATTGCTTACTCCTTTCTGGGTTTGACAGCCTGAAGTGAGGCTCACACTCACCTCCACCACATGCAGTCGTTCTAGGAAGCCATCCAACCGCACAAAGACTAAAGAGGATTGGAAATCCCACTCCTTGACTTCCTGGTTCTCTTTGAAGTAAGTATGAAGGTTCTCCCTTCTGTCCTGAAACACCTGCTTAAAGAAGCTCAAGGTGTCTGAGACCACTCTCAGTTTTCTTTGACTTTCTTCTATCTCACTTCTCAGGAGGTCTTCTGGGCTGAGGTAATTGGATGCCTGGAATGCAAACAGGTGAATGTCACTGAGCCCGGCTGAAGGGGCAGCACGTCCCTTAAATTTGCCAACACTAACTTGGAACTAAACAATTGTCCAAGTAATATTTTCCATAAGCATAATACAGGGAACATCTGACTCCAGCCCAAGTCCCACAGGTAGACTAGGAACAGGGTTTAAGCCAATAATCTCAATGACTCTTGAGCCACAGAGATTAATTCAGGGTTAGGCAACGGACCAGTCAGAGACCAGGAGACACAATGAGACTTGTTGGGCCAGCTGGTGTTAGGCCAGGTAGTCTTTCACAGGTGTTTGTGACTTGCTGGCTTTCAATAGTAAAATAATTTAAGTGTAAAAATTCTTTGGGCCATAATGTTTTATTTTTATTTTTTTTTTTAGGTTTTTGTTATAGGGTGTGTATGTTTGCCAGAGAGGGACAGTGAATCACCCCCTCTCCCCAAGGAGGGATGGCCATGCCACAATCTCTTCTTTTCCATTCTCCTCTCAGGATTTTGGGTATGCATGTACCCATGTCCAGTGTGAGCTACAAGTTGCTGGGCCCAGGACTCAAACTGTGGTCAACCATGTGGGATTCTAGCACCTTCACCCTCATGCCACCTGCTGGCCCCATTGGATCATAATTTTTTGCTTGCTTCCAAGAGTCTTGAACCTGAAAACTGAAAAGCTGAAACTACTGGGCAGCCGCCATCATGACCACAGAGATAACTGGGTCCTGGCCACATCTGAAGGGTACGTTTTAAGTCAGGGCCAAACCTACCCTTTCCTTCAATTTTCATGGTCCACAACTCAGCACGTTTTCTTTTTGTGGATGCTAATTTTGGTCAGGTTTTCTCACACTTCCACCTAAAAAGTTCTGGCTGATGAACAAGGAACAATGGAAAGTGCTGGCCTAGGATTAGAACAACCTGAGTTCAGGTCTTGGTGGGATATCCTTGGATAAGTCAGTTAATCACCCTGAGCCTGAGTCCATGTCTTTAAATAATGATAAGTAATAAATAATAAGGCCCTCCTTGATAATGACCCTTCAGGGGTCATTTGATAATTGACAAGATCATGAATTTTGTAGTCTGCAATATGGTCCATTGATCAGTCCTTGTTAGCTACTCTTTAAGCTCGTTTATTGTTTTCTCAGGACCACAGCTCATTAGGGACAAATGAAGCCAGTTTGGGGGAAGATGACCCAAATTTCCATAACGCCTCTAGTTCTGGTCAGTTTCACTGCTCAAGGTGTACCCTGCCCTCGTTAGCAATGAAAAGAGTTCCTAAGAAAAAGGGACATGAACCATATAATCTAAGAAGCTGTTTCTCCAGTGCTCACAGGTACTGAGCTCTTATGTGCAGGGCATGTGCATTATGTCATTAACCCTCACAATCACTCAGGTCCTCTTCTTTTCAATATTGTACTGAGGAGGTGAATGAGGCACAGAGAAGGTAAGTGACCTTCCCTGGCACACACGGCTAACAAATGCTGAAGGCAGAATCTGGTTCAGGGTTGCCTGACTCCAGAGGCGGCATTCTGAATTGCTAGGCTTCACTTACCTCATATGAATCCCTCAGAACAAATCAGGAAGGAGGTTGCAATTCACTTTTCCTACCCTTTCCCCTGCCCAATTCTTAAACAGAGCTGAGAGGAAGACTGGGCCTCCTCAATGTCTTAGTATTATTGAAAACGTCTTTGTGAGTTATCAGCTTGTGAAGTAAAATAATTCAAGTGTGAGAACTCTTGGAACCATAATTATTCCCTGCCTAGAAAAATGCATACATGGCTCTTTCCTGTGACTCGGTGCCAACCAGCCCTCAGAGAGAGGTTGCTGAAAATCCCAGGGTGGCCCACCTGCTGGATGAGAAGGTTGCAGATCTCCTGGAGCAGCACTGTGAGCCTCCCTGGGGAGCGGTAGCACTTGCATGTGGCCCAAATCAGACAGACCACGTGAAGCAGAGGCTGCAGCCGGGACTTCACCTCTGGAAACTCCACACTCTCGAGGGTTTCCAGGTGGCAGTGGAGTGGTACCAGGTGCACATGGATGTCCTGTGCCTCTGTCAGAGCTGGAAAGAATTGAAGGTGTCATCATTCCCTGCTGTAGGTTCATACCCACCTGCTGGAGCCCTGGTGCCTGGAAAGTGAAGGATCTGCAAAGCAAACCCTGCAGTTGCTTCCTACACTGATCCAACAGTGAGGAGGCTGCCACCAAAAAACTTTCTAGCTCTTATGCGAAAATACGTAAATCTGGAGAGCCCTGAACAATGAGCATGATGGTCTGAGGTATTCTCTCTTACAACATTCCTCTGTCTAAACTTCATCTCCCTGCTCCTCCCAGCCCCTGTCTGGTGCTCTGTGTAGCAGACAATTCAGTCGGTACACCTTTGTTATGTCCTTGCTGCTGATATATAGGAGACAAGACAAAAGAAATGACAGAGGGTGTTTTAGAATCAGAAAAACCTGCATGTGGACATGCCTAACACTTCAGAGTCTCAAAAATAGGTTGAACAGTAACTAAAGTGTCCTTGTGAAGGCTGAAGGTAATGCAAACTGAATCTTCATAAACATCTAGAACACTGCTTGAACTAAAACGGGGGTTTGATAAATGGCAGTGTCTCTCACGGGTATTCATTAACTAAGAATCTTGTTGAGCTCCTGTACAAGAGAAGTCATAGGGCCTGGAGAAATAGCACAGACAGATGATGGCAAGGTTCTGCTGGTGTTCAAAGCCAGGAGAATCTCCTACCATTTCCTTTGAACACAGTCAAGGAGAGAGAGAGGCCTTTAGCCAGTTGTCATGTAGTTATCGGGGGGTGGTGTAGAAAACCCAGGGGCTTTGTTGGGCTGAGTGCATACCAACTTAGAGGGATGGCAAATGCTTTTTGAGCAAACTGAATTGGAAAGGGGTGTATATAAAGGCCGATTCTTTATGGGTAGATAATCAAATGTCATCAAAGAAGAGTAGATGGTCTTGGGTTATATTATGTGGATGAGGCTGTTTTTGTCCTAAAGGAGACTCAAAACATATTTAACAAACAGTATTTTTCTTTCTTTCTTAAGTATTCTATGATTAGGTTGCACCTAATTTTTGTATTGCTTATCATATTTTTTTAAAGTGGCCAGAGGACCTATTTACTTGCCAGAAAGAGAAAGAGGAAGAAAGCACCCCATGACATGTCACGGTCATGCATAATTTTCAAGTCATCAGTGCATGGATTGAAAGCACAGTCAGCCGTGTGGGATCCAGCTCCCAATGCACATAGTTAACCATGCACTATAAGGCTGGTCTGTAGTTTCGATATGCCAGGGACTGTCCTACTCACTAGACATAACCATCTTGTATAAAGCCCTGCCAAGTAGCTTTAGCAGTTCTACTTTATAAGTAAAAAAAGTAAAATCTAAATAACTTGCCTACGGTCACCCCATGAGCTGAACAGTCCTGTCCAGCTGAGCAGAAGGAAGGTTATCTTTTGGAATCCCTGCCTTGGCAGTCATGAGGTTCATCATACTCAGGAGGATGCCTACATGTGTGTTGTACTTTGTATTCCCAATGGGTTTGTGGGAAGCAGTATGTGAATCGGATTTTCAAAAGTCAAATGTCACAGTACATTGACTAGAGCAGTAATTCTGAAGTGGGGAAGCTGAAAAGTGAATATCAGAACCACTGTGCTAGAGTAGGGAGCTTCAGAATCCAATGCCATTCTAAGGGCCACATGCTCTCACATAGGTCCTGAGGACAAAGAGCCCTAAGCCCTTTAAAGAAGCAAAATCTCCAGTCAGCCATGCTGGCGAGACAGTAACACAATGTTCTGTGAATGCTAACGCCACATGGGGCAGTCTCAGCTTCAGGCCGCAATGTCTCCCTGGGCATGCGAGGTGCGTGTTCACTTGTGATCCTGGCTGGCTGAGGCTGGGTGTGGATTGAAGCATGAAGACCCTCACTCTCTCTGATGGAAGGAATAAATAAACTTTTAAGAAGAAAAATCTCTTTTAATCATACAAATAGGCACTCTCCTAAGAGCACAGTTGAGAGAACAGCGTTGGTCTTCCAGTCCAGGGTGCCAGCATGGTGGCTTACGAAGTGAATAAAGACAGAGCGTAAGTAACCAGTTGTACAGTGACGTCCAGTAGTTTGCTAGTAAATATTTTAACAACAGTCTTCTCAGAAACAAATGCCTTTTCTTAGTTATAGAATTTGACAATTTTCTGTGGCATATTTCCAATATTCCAATATTCTCACCATGTTTGATTTCAAGATACCAATTTGATTTCATTGAGTGTTGCTTAGGAGGAAAGGGATGAGAGGGTTAAAAAGAGATGCGTGGAGAACCAGCAGATGGTGTAATGGTTACACTGCTGTACTCCCACATGACTGACCATGGTTTGAGTCCCGGACCCAGATGTTTGAAACTCATGTTAGGTGCATGTGTGTATGTGTCCAAAATCCTGAGAAGAGAATGGAGGAAAAGGGATTGTGGCATGGCCATCCTCCCTGGGGAGAGATTTCTTGCTTTCTCTCTCTCTGTCTCTCTGGTGAGCATGCATGCCCTATAGCAACAATCTCTCAAAGACAAAAAAGGGGGGGGCGGATGCAGGGCTGGTAGTGGTGGCAAGTAAGGACACAGTGCTCTGCAAGGGTGGACCCACATGGGAAGGCTCTGGCTTAGCATCCCAGGGTCTCCCTGTGTACTCCGGGCACATGTGTGTGCCTATGATCTGGGCTGACTGAGGCTGGAAGTGGATCATGCCATGCATACTCTGTTAGGCATGCCTATCTCTCATTCTACCTCTCTTTCTCATGGGACAAATAAAAGCAAAACTTACCATGGGAGAAATAAAAACAAAACTTAAACAAGGAAAGAGAGGCACACAATAACTGTTTAGCCATCCTTGACGGCTAATCAGGTTGAATTACACTTATCCTGCCTTTATAGAAGCTGGAAAACAGAACTACCCTAATTAGTCTTTCTTTTTTTTTTTTTTTTCTTTTCATCTTAATTTTTTTAGAGGCAAGGCCTCACCATGTTGCCTCAAACACATCCGTCCTCAAACACGCTATCTGCCTGCCTCAGCCTCCAGAGGAGTAGGGACTATAGGCATGCACCTCCCAGGCCTGCTGCCTAATAAGTCTTTATTGCCCTGTACTGTTCCCTCAAGGTAACTTTTGCTTCCAGCTTTTCAAGGTTCTTTCATTGCCCAATCAATTCCACTTCATTCAAATCTCATTTCTGCACATTTTCTTCTTAACCTCCTTCATTATTCCTCACTGCTTCCCAATCCATGCCCACTAATCTAGAAATATTTCCTTTCCTCTCCCTCTCTTCAGTTCATCAGTAAGCCAAGAAACTACACTGATCACAACTAATAAGAATAATGCACATAGTATAAAGAAAGCCAGATGTTCTGGTATTAAATTAGAAATATGAAAATCAGTCACCAGGCTCTTTTTATTCATAGAAGATCTTGCCAAGTCTTCTGACCGAGTCTTTACCTAACACCCCTAATGAACTTTTCTTTAATTCTATCATCAGAATTCAGTTAGATAGTTAAAGATTTCTATTTTTATAGTAGTACTTATTGAGTTCTATTTATAATGGTGGTGTTGGCCCTCCATATTTGCAGGTTTCTCATCCACAGATTTAACCAACTGCAGATAAAAAATACTCAAGGAGACTGGGTGGTAGTGCAGAGGTAAAATGTTCATGTTCTGTGAGGCTGGCTCACACAGGAAGATTCATGTCTGGAGACCTCCCTCAGTAATCCAGGCACATGTGTGCCTATTACCTGGAGCTGGATGAGGCTGGGGTGGATCTTGGCATAAGAAATTGTTGAGGGTCCTCTCTCTCCATCTCTCTCTCTCTTGTCTCACTCACTAGTAAAAGAGATACATTTTTAAATTTTTTAAAAGAAAAGAATACATTTGGAAAAAAAAAATTCAACAGCAATAAAATAACAATAAAACAATACAAATAACACACACACATACACAAAACCAGCAAGTAAAACAGCAACTTACATAGCATTCACATTGGTTTAGATGCGGTAAGTAACCCAGAGAGGATTTAAAGTATAGGAGGATATGTGTAGGTTGCATGCAAATGCAATGCCATTTTATAGAAGGGACATAAGCATCTGCAGATTTTTGTACTCTCAGAGTCCCTGGGACTAAACCCCATGGATACCTAGGATGACTATTCTGTTTTTTTTCTAATTATATTGCCAGCATATGTTCTGCTGCAGAAACCTTTCAAAGCTACCCTGGGAAAATAAATCTTTTGTAACTATTTATGTGAATGATTATATTGGGTCGTTGGGAAAGTCATGATGTATTTTCCTATGTATTTCGTCCTTTCTTCTTTTTTCTTTTCTTTTCTTTCTTTCTTCCTTTTTTTTTTTTTTAGGAGGCTTTTGTCTTAGAGTATATGTGTACCAGACAGACAGAAAGACAGACACAGCAAGAGGGAAAGCAAGAAATCACCCCCTTTTTTTTAGGAGGCTTTTGCCTTAGGGCATATGTGTGCCAGACAGACAGAAAGACAGGCACAGCAAGAGGGAAAGCAAGAAATCACCCCCAGGAGCTATGGTCACGCCACAATCCCTTCTCCTTCCAGGATCTTGGAAACACACACACGTGCCTGACCTGAGTCTCAAGCTACCTGATCTAAGCCTCCAACTCTGGTCAGCTATGAGGGGAGGCTTTTGCCTTAGGGCATATGTGTGCCAGACAGACAGAAAGACAGGCACAGCAAGAGGGAAAGCAAGAAATCACCCCCAGGAGCTATGGTCACGCCACAATCCCTTCTCCTTCCAGGATCTTGGAAACACACACACGTGCCTGACCTGAGTCTCAAGCTACCTGATCTAAGCCTCCAACTCTGGTCAGCTATGAGGGAGTCCAGCTACATAACCACCACGCCATCTGCAGGCCCCTCTATGTGTTCCTATGCAAAACATGTGTCATGACTTTACTGATGACCAAGGGTTTATGAACCTATTAATGTGAAAAATATATTTGGAGTACTAAATAACCAACTCATACTTTTACTACATGTTATTTTATTTCAGAGTCCCAAATTTCAGGCATTTGCACATTTTCTTTATATTATAATCATGTCTATGTATAACCTGTAGTATTGCTTCCTTAATGTTTTTTCTCTCAATTGATTCCCATTTAACTTAAATAAAATTATATAAAACAAAAACTTTGAATCTATACCATAAAGAAAAAACTAGTTACCACTTGCTAAGGACAGAATTACTCTTCAGCACATTTTACAAAATACCTATCTGTGTACCTCCCACAGTCATCTCTTTCAGCAACAGTGGCACACATACCACTTTTGAGGACACCTGTCCTTTTGAATTGAAGTATAAATTGGGAACAAGAGTAGATTCCTCTGGGATACAGAATCTCTCAGCGATGCAGTACACTGGGGTCTCAAGAGACATCTTGTTACCAGCCTGCTTGATGTGTTGGCAAACGAGCAGAGCAGACTCTGTGATGTGATTTTAGGACCCAAAAGGACAGCAAAGACTAAAGCCTATGCCAGTTCTTCACGATTATATATCTCATGTCAGAAACTCCATAACTGGAACTTTTATTCCATTAGCTAAGGGGTTTCCAACCCCATACTATGAGGAAGAGAAGCTGGGAGAAGGGATCAGCCATTGTCCCTGTATACAGCATTCTGCTCCCTTTACCAGAGCCAATAGACCTTGGACCATATTATGTTCAAACTCATATGGGAAAGTGTGTTTAAAAAAAGAGTTCTGGAAGAGGAAAAATATTTGGGAAAAAAAAAAAAGTGCTTCTGGGAACCAGCAGTTAGCGTAATGGCTATGTCGCTGGACTCCCATGTAGTCGACCGCGGTTCGTGTCCAGGACCCGGTGGCTTAAAACTCATGCTGGGTACGTGTGTGTGTGCCCAAGATCCCAGGAGGAGAATGGAGGAGAAGAGATTGCGGTGTGACCATCCCCCCTGGGGGGTGATTTCTTGCTTTCTGTCTCTATGTCTCTCTCTCTCTGTCTGGCGAATGCACATGCCCTATAGAGAAAACCTCTCAAAAAAAGAAAAAAAAAAAAACGCTTCTTAGATTAAGCTCAAATTGTATGAAATTGCAAATACATTGAAAAATTCATTTTGACCTGGAGCCTGGAGTCCTGAAGAGCGAGGAAGGGGTTTCATAGGAAGAAACAAAGTGCACCAATGAGAGGAGAGGAAGCCCTGAAAAAATTTACCTACTTCTAATCATAGACTTTGCTGGCTTTGCAGTTTCAACAAGGGCTGAGCTTGTCTGGTGCTCAGATGGCCAGGAAATTGCAGCCCCATCTGACAGTAGGAACAGAAAAAGCAGAAACAGAATAGAGATTTCTCAAGAGCTAAGAGTAGAGGGACCTGAATTCCAGAGGTCAGAGATAACAACACACAATCGGACGGTATAGCACAATTGATAAAGTACATTCAACTCTAGTATCTCACAAGTGTATAGGGAGGCAGGTGGGCATAGGTGCATCATAACCATGGAACATACTAAAGCTCAGAAAAGTTAGGTGAATTTGCCCAAGATCACAAGGCAGCAGAACTGCAAACAGAGCACAGTTCGTTTAGCTGCTCCCCTGCTTCTAGATTTGGCATGGAAAGTTCTAAGGACTTGAAGACACTGAAAGCTGACAGAGAGAAGTGAATCATCATTAAATAAGAAATCCAAGCCAAATGTATTTGTGAAGGCATGGAAGGTTCTAAGGACTTGACACTGAAAGCTGACAGAGAGAAGTGAATCATCATTAAATAAGAAATCCAAGCCAAATGTATTTGTGAAAACACTGGCTGGTTCTTACCTGCTTCAACATCACTGAACATGGCTTTGAACGCTGGAAAGTAGCTGCTCTGAAGCTTGTCCAGGAGTCCGGCCATACCCCTCACTTTTATTGTTCTCAGCTGATTATAAATGTATTCCAGATCCTCATACCTGCAATTCATAGAGAAGGGCAAATCCAGGTGAGCACCAGGAAATGCAAGTCACACTGTCTGTGATGACCCACCTTCCATAGACAGAGCAGCCCTGGCTCAGGGCTCTCCCACAGAGTCTTGACTCCAGTCCACAGAGCCCGGACATCTGTTCCCAGAGAAGCGAGGGCAAAAGCCTGAGTCGGGAATACAGGTTCAAAGGGGCCGCTCCAGGAAGCACTGCTGTGACCATATGGTGGCTCGAAACCTGGGCAGCTGCAGGTCGTTAGCCCTTGCAGTAAGGTTGGGGCAGGGCAAGAGAGATGCTGTTGGAGCCGGGCTGCTAGAAAAGTGCCTTGCAGGTCAGCAGAGGAGTTAAAAACCATGTAGGAGGATGGACATCTTAGTATGGAGCAGCAATTGGGACTGGAGTCCTACAGACATGCCTGGTCACATGACACAGAGGCTCTCCACTCTGTGCAGACAGGGACATCTGCTTCCACATCTGTCTGTCTCCTTTTCAGTAAAGAATGTAACAGCATAATGATACACGGGAGGAAGAGGGAAATATGTGGGAGCAGGGTCCGTAGTAGTGAGGCCTTTCTAGATACCCCGTGGGGCTGACACACAGTGAGCAGTGAGTGAAGGACTTGCCAGCCCTGCTGATGATGGGCAGGGACCTAGAAGAGACCATACTGTAGCCAACTTCCAAGATCCCTCTCTTGCTCCAGATTCTGAAGAAACACGTGTACATCTAGCCTCGACTGTCAACAGAGAAAGGAGTAGACACTTGGAAGAACAGATTAGAGGACAGATTAGTTTCACGTGTAGTGGAAAGATCCTTTGAAAAGATATCCAAAGACAAATTGATGATAGCCCAAGAAAGGAAGGATGACTATTGAACTTTGGGGAAAGTTCGTCTCCCAGTTCCTGGAAAAACAGTATTGGTCCAGTGACATTGGGCTGTCTGCCCCATGGATGATGAGAAATAACTGGAGGGAAGAACCATTCAATGGTTGACTCCCCCAGACTAGTCCCGCCTTTATCCTCTGTAAGATACCTTCTCCCCAGGGTTTGAGTGAGTGAGCTCCTGTTTGCCTACCTGCTCTTCCAGAACTCCAACTCCACCTTAGGGGTGGGATTCTCCAAGAGGGGCTGGGAAGACTCCTTCTTTAGCACCACCTGCACTTGGTGGCTCCATCTGACCACCGCAGATTCAATGGCGTAAATGACGGACTTATCTATGGAATCCAAGCTGTGAAAGAAAGAACGAATCTTTTGAAACATGTGGAAATAACTTAACCCTGGCTGTTCTTCAATACAGAATCCCAAATCTTTAAAAAATAGGTGGGAAATTCTATTTAACCCATGGTTTCTTAACTTTTTCTTATTGAGTAGTCAATAATTTGTATAGATCCTCTCCCCAGGAAAAAAATGCTTATTATGCATATGTGTATGTTCATTATTCCTTCAGATTCATGGATGTTATGGTTTGAAAATATGACCCCTCAGAATTCCTGTGTTAAAATTTGATGAGCTGCTGTAACAGTGTAAATGCTGAAAAGATAGAGACTTAATCCAAGCATGAGACTGATAGGTGGGGCCTTTGGGAAGCATTAGACTTTATTGTGGGACTCTCATGACTGAGTCCTGTTGAGTTTTAAAAGGCGGAAATGAGACAGAGACATGCTCTGTGCTACTCATGTTCTGACCCTCCACTAGGTTATCCACCAGCATGAAGACTCTCACCAAATGCAGCCCTTGGAGTTTGGACCACCAAACTATGAGCTCAGTAAACCTTTATTTTTATAAATTATGCAGATTCAAGTAATTATGATATTAGTAACAGAACAAACCAGAACAAAAGGTTCACCTATAGATATTCCAAAGACTAGTTTAAAAACTCTGAATGCCATCCAGTCTTCCCAGTGGTGCATGGATATTGTGAACAGGAACTATTCAGATGACCACTCAACCCTTGCTTGAGCCCCACCAGTGACAAAAAGTGTTTTATTTGACAGAACAGCACATTCCTAACCAAACTGACTCTCCCAGGGGGAAAGTTTGTCTCTGTACTGAGCCATCCAGGCCTGCCTGCCATTTTCATATGTTTGTCTTAATTCTGACCTCTGCAGCAAGAGGAAATAGTTTATTTCCTCCTCCATGAGGCAATCCATCATCCATCTGAATACCATTATCATACCTTGTCCTCAGTTTTTCAATGAAGAATGGAATTCCCAAGTGTCTCCCTCCCCCATACATCTTTTTATTTAAAAAATCTTACCTATGTCTAGAAAGAACTAAAAATAAAAAAGAAATACATTTTGGCTGCCTTTTTCCAAAGTCTTAACTGAAAACTGTACATACCAAGACCCAAGGACATAGTGACAAAGAAAGAGGGCATTATCATTCAGATTTTCAAGTCAGACTCACCTTTCTTTAATTGAACTGAATTCATATTTGTTGTGAAATGATATGGCACAAGTGATTATGAAAAGTATTACAGGAAAATGACACTCAACTCTACTCAAATGATCCATCCTTTTGGGACATCATCAAGTTCGAACAAAAGGAGACAAACTCAGCAATGATTATATACACACGTTAAGTGATACTGAATTAAAATATAAAGGGGGAACCATCAGATAGCATAATGGTTACATCATTGGACTCCCACACAGTCAAGTGTGGTTCAAGTCCCAGACCGGGTGACTTAAAACTCCTATCAGGCACTCCCAAAACCCGGAGAGGAGAATGGAAGAGAAGGGATTGCAGTGTGACCACCCTCCCTGAGGGGTGATTTCTCTCTCCCTCTCTGTCTCTATCTCTCTGGTGAGTGCATGTGCCCTATAGCAAAAAATATGAAATAAATTTTTTTAAAAAGGGACTAGGAAAAGGGTAGTTTGCATTTATTTATTTTGAAAATTGGATATTTTTATTAGACCACAATATTTTCTTGTTAATTGGGAAATAATTTCAGATTATATATGGAGAAAATCACTTTCAATAGAAAAAAACTCATTAGAAAGTACATTGCTTGCTGGGACCAGCAGGTGGCATGGTGGTAAAGTGCTGGACACTCTCACATGGCTGACCACAATTCAAGTCCCGGATGTGGTGGTTTGCTTTTTCACTTTCCCTCTCTCTCTCTCTGTGTCCATCTCTAGTCAAATTAAAATAAATGAATGAATAAATTTTTTAAAAAAAGAAAGAAAAATATTATTAAAAAAGAGAAAAGAAAGTACATTGCTTGTATATAGTTTATTCTTCAGAACTAATCATAGATTTGAATACACAGCAATGACAGTAATACGTTGGACTACTTGGCAATATGGCAGGCTGAGCTTGTGTAGGAAGGCCATCTGTTGTCATAAACACATAGAAACACCAGATAAAATATAACAAAATATATTATTTATCTACATAGCCTGATTTGAAAGAGAAAAAAAATCCCCAGGGGATAAGAAAAAAGACAACTCAAAGTTAGAGTGAAAGTTAATGGTGGATATAACTCAGTTTTTTTAAGAGGCTTTTGCCTTAGGGCACATTCTTTTACTGGAGAGAGAGAGAGAAACAGAGACAGTGAGAAGAAAAGTGAGAAATCACCCCCCCCAGGGGTATGGCCCCCTTCTCCTCCATTCTTCTCCCGGGATCTTGGGTGTGCACACACACATGCCTGGAGAGATTTTCAAGCCACTGGATCTGGTTGGCCTGTGGGAGTCCAGCGATGTAACCACTATGCCATTCACTGGCCCCTCATGGTGGATATAAGTCCTAAAAGGAGAAGAAAGAAGCTCAGGTATCAATGCCCACTCAGGGGCAGGAGTCATGCACTGCAGGCCCCAACAAAACCAGATTTGTTTCTATTTGAAAAGAAAAAAAAAGGCAAAACAAAAACTCAGGACCTGAAAAGTGTACCTAGTTGCTTAGGGAAGAGCAACCAAAGTTAGTTCTGTGATATTATGTACTGAGTAAATGCTGGGAAGAGGTGCAGCTCCCTCCCAGACCAGACCTGGGTCTCTGCCAAAGATGAGACATTACACTGATAAACAAAAATCCTGAGATCAGTGTGGCTGCTCTCAGCCTGAAATGACACTGAATAAGGGGGAAAAAAAAAAAAAAGCCATGTTTCTGTGATAACCTTAAAAGGCCTCAGGCAGAGGGATGGGGCAAGGAAAGTAATCAGCACAGACAGACAGTTGAAGATGTTGGCGAACAGAGCAGGCAGTGGCCTTGTGCACAGGAAGAGGAGCTGTGCATACTCAGGGTAGGAAAGTTGGAAAGAAGATGTTCAGATAAACCAGCTTCTCTCATATCTCACAGGCCCATATGGTCAGGCTGGCAGTACTTACTCTGTCTCACTTTGGAAATCCACAAACTCCATTTTTTCTGAGCCTATTGGAAGAGGCAGCAATGTTTTCCCCTTCACTTGCTCAAGGATAACCAAGAGGTCACACTGGAGGGTGTGCGCATGTCGCCTGACATCTTGACATACCATGTGGGGCCAGTCTAGGCGATTCTTCTCATTGGCCAGGACGGGTATAACGACCTGTAATAGAGGTACACAGAGAAGGAAGGCAGGCATTCTACTTCTGTGATCTTAAGAAAGACTGTTCTGAAAAAGGCCCATCAAGCTATACCTAAGCTTGAACAGGTCACTGTGCTAGAAGGCCTAATATTGTGGTCCAACATTACATGATGCGTTGACAGCTTATAAAATCAGCAGGGCCTCAAATAGCCTGTCCACAAATGTCCTCCTCACTCTGCTCTTGTGGGTGATGTCCCCTAGCAAGACAGTCCTAATTAAGGAGACCAGTCACAGTTCCTGCTTATCCCGGAATAGCAAGCTTCAGTTCCTGACAGCTTATGGCATCACTCAAATAAGCCTATCGCATCCTCTCACATGAACCAGGGGGTACTCCCACCTTCCTGACACTACAAAGTATGACTCCCATGGCCTCTGGTTGTTCACTCTGTTCCCAAGTGTGACCCTGTGTAGCCCTGCATGGCACAGTGTCCTTCTGTAAACTGAGAGTATGTATGACCAATAAGTTGTTGTAAATGTCACTCATATTGTGATGATGTTGTATTCAGTCACCCCCATCACCAGGTTGACTAGGAGATGACTTGAATAGTCACAGGCCAGAGGCAAAAAAATAAATAAAAATAAAAAATAAAATTAAAAAAAAAAAGGATGAATGCAGGTAAGATAATCTACAGGTGGTGCGAGGGGGCACCCTAACAAAGTAAGGAAATTTGAAGATCTTGAATCCATCTTTAGGATGATCATTTCAGTCATTTAACTTAGTTCCCCTTTGTCAGGTACCTACCTATCCCCAAATCTGAGCCAACAGAATCAAGCCAACATCTCTGATCTGACTTTTCAAGGAAGAAATGTCTTCTCTTTTCTACTAGTAGAGCTTTTAGTGGCCATCTTCTACATACAGAAGCTTAGAATTAAGTCAATATGGAGAAGAGAGAATTTATGAATGATTAAAGACCACATTCTGGTGACTTTTTTGAATTCCTGAATCAAGCTTCTCATGAACTCTCTGAGCTAATTTAAATTGAATTTCCATCATAGCCACTTAAAACAGCAACACAACCCACTGTCAAAATCACACAGCTAATGGAAAGAGAATCCTAGAAAAACAAGTGATGAAGAAGATACCAAAGAAATGAAAAGGAAACATGGATCTATTTGGAAGGTTGGGTATGTGACCAATAAGTTCTGGTAGTTCTGAAATAGAATGCCTGGGCCTGGCACATTAAATTCCAGAGGATTATACCTGCCTGGTCTGTCTGGAAACATTAATTGTGCGGAGAACAGATAAACAGAGAGCTCACAAAGAAAGAAAATGTCACACACTAAGCTTTATCACATTCATGTTGAAGAAGGACCCTTTAGACCCAGAGCAAAAAGTCCAACAGACAAAGAGGATAAATTGGAATTTTCTTAAGATCTCAAAGGCAGCACCATATCTTATTTGATCTTTATATACAAAGTCTTCCTTAGGGTCTAGATCATAGGAAGCACTCAATTGAAGTTGATAGAATAACCAAATGTATACTGTCTGAATTGTGTTTGGGTTGGTTTTTTTGAAGGGCATAGAGTGATAAAAAATGATGAAATGAAATGAAAAGTTATTAATTTATTTGAATACTTACTGAACATCTACTATATGCTAGTATTGTTCTAGGTGCTAGGAGGATACATCAGAGAATAAAACACAAGATTTCTGACCTTGTAAAGTTTAAATCTAGAGGAGAGACAGTCAATAAAGAATATTCTGTTAACAAAAATGAAACAGGTGAGGGGATTAGGAATGTGGGGTGGAGGAACTGCAATTGTTCAACTGAGGTCAGTGGAGGCATCAACAAAATGTGAACATTTGAACAAAGGCTGGGGACGACAGAAATAGTGTTTTGCAAATCCTTGGAGGAAATATATTGCAAGTTGAATGAATAGCCAGTACAAAATCCCAGAGGTGGGAATATGCCTGGGGTGACTAAGGGGCAAGATGGAGGTCAGTGAAATGGATCAGGGTGAGTAGAAAGAGTAGGAGGGGTGAATAAAGGGGGTTAAATCACATGCGTCCTTGCCTGTAGGATTTTGAGTTTTACTCTTAAGAGAAATGCATATCATTGAAAAGTTTTGAGCAAAGGAAAGGCATAGTCTGAGAGCTCTTTCAGTAGGATAATTCCAGCTGCTGCTCTAGGGGGGCAGAATGGAAAAGCAAAGCAGTTAGCAAGTTGATGGCTATAATACATAAGATAGTGAGTAGGTACAATGGGTAGGGGTGGATGAGGTAAGAAATGGTCTAATTCCATATAGATTTTGAAGTTACACTCATTGCCATATCTGAATGAACTGTGTTTGGGGTTGCAAGAACAAAAGTGATCAGAACAACTCTAAGACTTGGTGCTTGAGCAATAGGAAGAATGAAGTTGCTGTTAACAGAGGTGGTGAAGAGTAAGGATAGAATACGTTCTTGAGAGGAAATAAGGACTTTGTTTTGGAACATGTTAAAATATAATGTATCTCTTGGACTTCAAGATGAAGATAGCTGGATATGCTAGTTGGGAGTTCAGAAGAGAAGAAACATCTGGATATAACAAATTTGGGGGTGGTAAATTCAGACGGTTTGTAAAATTTTGAAGTTGAATGAGATCCCCAAGGAAATGAGAATATAGAGAGATGTCCAATGAATGATCCTTCAAAATTAAGCTCTCAGTTAAGAAGTTGGGAAGAAGTGGAGGTACCATCTGTCAAAACTGGGAAAAACCGTGGCAGTGATGGGAGGAAATGGGAAGACTGGTGTCCTGGAACCAGATGAATGAGGTGCTTCCAGGACAGGATGACCATGAACTATGACCAGTGCTCTCACAGATATCAAGCAGAATGATGGTAGACTGATGGTCACACATTTTAGTCAAGTGGAGATTAGTGAAAACATTGCTAAGTTCTTCATTCTTCTTTTGTGAAGTGTCGAGGTAAAAGCCTAATGAGTGTCTAAGACAAATCAAGAAAAGAATGGAACACAAAATTCCAGGAATTTTGCTATAGAAGGGATCCTAAAATGGGTGATACCTGGTGGGAGGAAATGAGGACTTTATTTCATGAGAATTATCTTATAGAGAGGGAAGAAATAAGGATGGAGGAGGGGGGAAATTGTTACAGCATCTTTGTCAGGACGCAGCAGAGGTAGAGGATATGACAATGGTATTGGCAGACAGGGTAGTTTGTGGAATTTTTCTTTTATTTTTCCTTCTTCTTTTTTTTTTTTTTGTTATAGAGTGTGAGTGCTCACCAGAGAGACAGAGGACAGAGAGAGGGAAAGTGAGCAATCACCCCCTAGTGGAGGAAAGCTATGCCACAATCCCTTCTCCTCCACTCCCCGTTGGGATTTTGGTCACACGTGTACATGCACCCAGCATGATTCTCAAGCCACCAGGTCCAAGACTAGAACCACCAAGCTGGCCATGTGGGATCTAGTGCCTTAGCCTTCACACCAACTGCTGACCCATGAGATTTTTATTCTATTATTTCCATTTTTGAAACTAAGAAGCAAGAGTATCAGTGAAGCTGAAAGAGGAAGTTCTAGACATTTGAGGGAAGATCCAAAAAAGTTATGAAATAGTGACCAAAGAAAAAAAAATAGTTTAAGTGAGAACCTCAAGAAAATAATTTCAATTAAACAAACAGGATGTCTACTGGGAAGCACGGAAGGCCTACTAGAAGTTCGAGGTCATAAATTTAAAGTGGACCAGTTTTTTTTTTTTTTTCTTAGCCTCATTCAGCTTCATGAACACAGGTTTGGAGTATGCAGAGAGCTGGATCTCACCAGGATTGTGGTTTTACCAAAAAAATTATGACACAGTGAGGAAAAGGCCAGCAAGCCAGGAGTTGATGTGACGGAGCAATGATAATGACAGAGCATGGCACTCAAGCTGGATGAGGGGGAAAGACCATGGTCTGAGCTAGAGGTAGTGGGAAGGTAGCAGGGTCAATGGATGAGAGGCCCAAGCAGGATCAAGAGTCTGTGGTAGTCAGATGGAATGAGCTGGAAAGACAAAAGCAGAGGTCAGAGAAGGAAGTGCTTAAAACTGGATCATGAGGATGGCAGTTAGTGATAATGCACAAAGTGGTGGTTATTGGGAATGGCCACAGAAGGGGGTACTAAGTAGGAGGGACAAGTTCATTGGGGGAGAGAAGTCCAGAGAATGCAGTCGAAGTCACTGGAGGGATCATTGATGTCTATCAAAATAACTATGTGATAAGACAGGAGCAGGTTTGAGACAGTCAAAGGGAACCAGGAACCACAGTCATGGAGAAATGAGGGCATGCCATCAGCAAAGGACACAGCACTGACTGGGTGATTTTGTGTGATAACAGGAAATTTACACTGGAGGTTGTTCAACACGAATCTAGAGGCAGCAGGGAGAACCATGGAGGGTACCTATTGTATTTCTGGGATCAGAGCTGTAGAGGAAGTGCTGTGTGGGAGACACCACTGAGTCCTCCAGAAAAGCCAGGTCTGGATTATAGTGGGGTGACAAGATCACTCAGAGAAGTGAGGAGGGTTTTAAAGGGGATGTAGGGTGATGGTAATTCTCATCCTTTATGGAATACCTACACGGAAACACTCTGTTCTGGGAGTCCTAATAAATGAAGGGTCTTCAAAAAAGCTCATGGAAAATGAGTATCCTGAAAAAACTTGGCATATATTTCTAAATTTTTGCACCAAAATTAATTTATACTTTAATTTTCTAAGAACTTTTTGAGTCTCCTTACATTATATCTAAATTTTATAATCACCCTGTTAGACAAAGTGGACCTGACAGAATGAGCTCACTTGCTCACATCACACTGCTGAATTTGACAGAAGCGGGATTTGAACCAAGGTCTGTCAGACTCCAAATTCTGTGGTCAAGCTCCAAAACATAAACATTTTAAGAAGCATTAAAGTTTCAGAACTCTAGGTAAAATAACCTGGCAGCAGTGAATAAAGTCGTTGGGGAGAGGAAGAAAGAGATTAAGGGAACTAGTGACTAAATTCTGTTAATTCTTCTTTTGAAACATCTTTCAGATGCATTTTTTTTTACCTTGTCCTAGTGCAGTGAGACAAAAATAATGTTAAAATTATAGCTTTCTCCACATCAACACCTCCTCCCCACATCACACACACACACACACACACACACACACGGAAGGAAGACTTCTCTCAGCCAGGTGGGTTTTTTTTGGACTATAGTGAGGCTGAGTAGGGAGGGACAAGAAAAAGAGGATCAGGTGGTCAGAGGTTATGCTGATCTTCAAGGTATTGAGAAAGGAGAGACTAGAAGGTATTGAGAAAGAGAGACTAGTGGACAGGAGAGGTGGAGGGAAGACAGGGCCTTAGCAGAGGGAAGGTGAGCAAGGTTCTGAAGTGACACTTCAGCTTTGGGGTGTGTAAGACAAGTACATGGGGGAACAGAGGGTTGAATGAACCAAGGATTATTATTATGGGCTTTGTGAAATGCAAGGAAAGGACTCAAGGTATTTTTGAAATAAATTAGTTTATTAAATAGATGACATATTTACATAATGTAGAATTTAAAAGTAAAAGCTTTTTACAGTGGAAAATACAAGTCTTCTACCTATCCCCATACCATAGTCATTGAGTTCCCCTCGCTTGTGGACCACTCTGTTAAAGAATATCCTCTCTCCCTCCCCTCACCCCCTCTTTCTCCCTCCTTACCTTCTTCTTTCCTTCCTCCCTTTGTAACAGAAATGGGAGCATATGATACACACAATTGTGCACCTTTTAAAAAATTTTTCTTAAATTTCAGCATTATTCACTAACAGCCAAGAGAGAAAAGCAACCTAAGTGACTATGACTGATGAATAAAGAAAATGTTGTATGTATATACAATAGAATATTACTCAGCCTTAAAAAAGGAAGGAAATCCTATCATATGTGACAACACAGAAAAACCCTGAGGACATTATCCTGAGTAAAATAAGCTACTCACAGAGATAAATACTGCACGATTCCTTATATGAGATACAGTCATGCATTGCGTACTGAGGGGGACATATTCTGAAAAATGCACTCTTAGGGCATTTTGTTGTGCAAACATCACAGATTGTATTTATACAAATCAACATAGTGTAGCATATGGCACAGAAAGGCTACGTAGTATAGCTTTTTATTATCTTACAGGACCATATCACATATGAAGTGTGGTCCATTGCCAACCCAACAGTTACTGGAAGGCTATGTAGTATAGCTTTTTATTATCTTACAGGACATATGCAGTGTGGTCCATTGCCAACCCAACAGTTACTGATGCAGTATGTGACTATACCTAGAGGAGTCAAATGTGTAGGAACAGAAAGTAGAATGGTGGTTGCCAGGGGCTGGAAGGGAGGTATGAAGCATTGTTGCTTGGTGTGTGCAGTGTTTTAGTCCTGCTAAACCTGGAAGCTCTAGAGATCTATTGCACAAGGACATGCATGTGGCTGACAATATTGTACACACTTCGATATTGCTGGGAGGGTGAATTTTATATTTATGTCATGGCAAAATATTATCCTTTTTTGGAGAGGTTTTTTTTGCTATAGGACGCGTGTGCTCGCCAGAAAGAGAGAGACAGAAAGCGAGAATCACCACCCCCCCCAGGGGGTATGGCCATGCCACAATCCCTTCTCCTCTTCTCTCGGGATCTTGGGCACATATGCACATGCTCCCGGCGTGAGTTTAAGCCACCAGGTCTGGGACTCGAACTGCGGTAAATTATATGGGAGTCCAGTGACATAGCCATTACTCCAACAGCTGGTCCCGGCAAAATATTGTCTTAAAAAATGTTCCATCTCAGTTATGTTTTTCAACAGCCACATAGTATTTCACTGTACAGAATGCATTCACTCAATCCCCTATCAATGAATATTTAGTTTATTTCCAATTGTTTTGAAAGCACCCATGAAAATTCTTGCACATTTGAAGATCTGAATTATTTAAAAATATTTTTGGCTTGCTGGATTATATTTCCTTAGCACTACAAAATTCTGAGAAGGGTCTGCTGTCCTCACATATACTAGACTGAGCTCCATCTTAACCTTTTTCTTCCTCAGACTTTGAAAGTTATCTTGCTCTCTACAGATTCTAATTCTTCTCATGTATTTGTTCAGCAGCCAGTTAGACATTGAAAGCTAAGCTTGCTTCTCAGACCACATGAGTATCTTTCTACTTGGAACCCAAGAGCACAGTCTATCATCATTATTCATTAGGGAATTTGATCCTAACTTCAACTTCTATGAGGATGGTATCCGTATGGAATTCAGTGGTTGGGCCACTCTGGTTGTTAAGATATTGAAATACTTCCAAACCCACTGATAAACCTAGTTTCCCTGTTGTCCCTTGCCCCCTCCCCTTCGCCCCCAACTCCTCTATCTATCCATCTCTCCTGGAATCCTGCCTTTCCCCAGCCTCCTGGTAAAGTCACCAGTGAATCTCTGGGATTTGCTTCTAGCACTAAGGCCAAGTTTTGGGTAAACTCCCATAGGAGTCATACTAGTTTTAAATATTTGAGTATGCGATGAATTGAATAAGCTTTGCTCCTTAAAGCAAGCCTTTTAATGGTGGGTACTTGCCTTGTAATTCTTCCGTATTCCCCACAGCACCTAGGGCATGGAACATCGCATTGCCGGCTCTCTGTAAGTACTTAGTTCACAGCCTGCAAGATCCAGGCATCAAAAACTCCAGGAGAGCACATGCCTGACTTGCAGGGAAGGTAGCTCCCGTGCCAGAGCACATGCCTGACTTGCAGGGAAGGTTGCTCCCGTGCCGAGAAGTCTAAGTGGCAGAAGAATCTTCTCTAAGCACCACCAGAATCTCCCACACTCTCAGGGCGTCTACTACAGCGCCACTGGGGTGCTCCACCATCCACATCAGCACCTTCCTCCCTGAGATCCAGGTAGACTCTCCACATGCCGGTGGGGCATTTCCAAATGAATGCCCAACTTCTTATGTTGGCAAAGGGCTGGGTTTTAATAAATATGTGTGTGATGAACGAACGAGATGAAAATCAAATCCAAACTATCTCCCCACTTTAATTCCTCCTCACAAGCTACTTGATTGTTGCTTTTCACTCCACTCGTTCATTAGAAATGTGCCCTGGCTCACCATGTCCTGTCTTCCTCAGTTCTCACCCATGTGCAGGGAGGATTAAGAGATACCGACTTAAAAAGTTGTCAGGACCCAGGCACTTCTCAGATTCTAGCTCTCCTTGACTTTGGCTTGGACCCGAACCCAGACCCACACTGCCCCAAATCTTACTCCCTTCCATTCTCGTTCTGGCCGGGCCTCCACCCAGACATCCCCAGCTACCTTTACAGTTCACAATCTGCACGTCTCGGATGTCTTCTTCCGGTTTTGGTTGCCATCCAGCTCCGCCCTTCCACTCCCACTGCGGTTCCGCCCTCATGCATCTCATTTTCTTCCTGACTCCGGGAACTGGACTCCAAGTCTGCGCTCCAGCCCCTCCTCGCCCCTCAGTCCAGGTCCTCCCCCACAGCCTCGCCCTTCTCCCTCGGACCCCTGCCTCCCTCCCGGCTCCTCCTCCCCTCGCCCACCCGTTTCAGCCAAGGCCTTGCCACAACCCACCCTCACCTCAGAGAACAGAGCTGCCAGGTGCTCCAGAGGCGCTGCGGGCAGGTCCCCGCAGACCACTGCGCCGCGAAGGCTGTTGGGCCCTGGAGGCTCCGGCCCGGTGCGCAAGAAAAAAAGCCCCTTAGCGCGGGCAGGGCGGGACTCGGGTGCCTCATCCAGCCCTGCTCGCACCGCCAGGCCCCCGAGCCAAGGCCTCACCACCAGCAGCGGCCTCTGCCCCTCCACAGCCTCGCGGCCCAGGAAGGCCTGGAACAGCTGCTCCGCCTCTGGCGTCCCGGCGCAGCGCTCCCAGGCGCCCGCAGCCGGCCGCAGGCTCTGGGCCACATAGGCCCCCAGGAGTCGCAGGCGTGGGTCTGCGCCGGGTTCCTCGTCCGCGTTCTCCGCGAGCGTAGCCAGTTCCTTAGCGCTCGGCATTGCGCTCGGTTTAGCCCGGGACCTTGGGCCGCGTCCGTTTCCCTAGCAACCGGGACGCAGTCGGGACTCCCTCCTCCGCTCCACTCCTATTGGGCACAGACCTTCTGGCCCCGCCCTTCCAGGCTAATAAGGTAGGAGGGGCAGTGGGAACGGGCGGGGTCGCGTCGCCGTTGCTAGGAAACCAGTGGAGACACCTGCTGCTTAGCTGCTGGTCTAGTGCCTTGAAGGTGCTCAAAGGTGACTGTTGAAGGCTGTGCTTTATTGATGGAGTGCGTGAGAAGAGGTCAAGAGCATAAAAGCTGTGAAGCATACTTTTGGCCAAGGTTGGATGAATTTTTTTTAGAGGTCTCCGGACAGTGAAAACAGTATGGTTCTCTCACCGCTTTAATAAATGTGTAATTACCGGCAGATAGCATAGTGGTTATGTTGCTGGACTCCCATGCAGCCAATAAATGTGTAATTAAAACTTAAATCCCAGGCCAAATCGCAATACATATGTCACAGAATTCCGTGAACTTTACATTTCCTTTCCATAGTGATAACTTAAATACTTCAGGATAGCGCTCACTGGCGAGTAGAACTTTCTGTGATGATAGAAGAGTTCTGTGTCTGTGCTAGCCACATGTGGGCTTGAAATGTGCTGGCGCCACTGAAGAACCCATTTTGAATTTAATTTCAGTTTTCCGTTAAATAGCCACATGTGGCTACTTGTTATTATGTTGAACAGCTCTGCTTCAAAATGTTCATATCAATAATAAAAATTTTAATTATATTTAATTTTATTATTATTTTTTAAACATTTGCTGCAGGACATGTATACTCACGAGAGAGAGAGAAAGAGAGAGAGAGAGAGAGAAAGAGCACTACAGGATTCAAACCGTGGTCAGTCATGTGGGAATCCAGTGACCCAACCACCATGACACTTGCCAGCCCCTTTTCAGTGCCTTGCATCTGCCCATGTCTTTGGCATGTGCTTAATCTACCAAAGTCTAATTAAGCTCTGAGAATCTCTTTGATTTTCGTGGTTATGGCCCCAAATCAGCTTTTCTTCAATGTAGCAAAGCACTTGTCAATATGAAGGCTGCTCAGAGCTCTCCCTCCTTCTCTACGTCTGAATCTTGTTTTAGAAAAAAGGGTGTCATGGTCCATTGTGTTACTAATAACGGAAATACCCCAGTCTGGGGAATTTATGAACAATAGAGGGAGCAGCAGTTGGCATAATGGCTATGTCGCTGGACTCCAATGTATGTAGTCGACTGCAGTTCGAGTCCTGGACCCAGTGGCTTAAACTCATGCTGGGCGTGTGTGCATGCATGCCCAAGATTCCGGGAGGAGAATGGAAGAGAAGGGATTGCGGCGTGGCCATCCCCTTGGGGAGGGGGTGATTTCTCACTTTCCGTCTCTCTGTCTCTCTCTGTCTTTCTGGCGAGCGCACATGCCCTATAGCAAAAAAACCCTCCAGAAAAATAATAAAATAAACAACAAAGGTTTATTTAGCTCACTGTTTTGGAGGTGCAAGGGATTGCATCTTGACTTTGGGGTAGTCCAGGAGTGGTGCAGGACATCACGTGGCAAGAGCTAGAGCAGAGCATGTGTGCATGTCTGTGTCTGTATCTGCTTCTAACCTTGCAAATATCCAATTAGGAGGACTCAATCCCCAGCTCAGGTCCTCCCCCAAAGCCTTCCCCCTCTCCCACAGCCTTGCCCCTCCTCTTCAATACCCCTGCAACCCTCCTGTCTATCACTTCCCCAAAAGGCTCCACCTCTCAACACCACAGTGGGATTAAGTTTCCATCCTCTTAGTCCCATTACAATAGCATAGCACATGACTTGAGGGGGACACACTCAAACTTAAACAGAAGGACAATCTGAAGAGCATTGCCTGCCCTTTGAAATGATCATTTGTCACGGGCTGAGTCCTTCCCCATGATCAGGATACAGGTCTCCGTTCTTTGTTTGCAAGTTAAAAGAGAACGCATGGGTGCCAAAGAAATGGACAACTCCCATGACATGTGGTCTGAAAGGAGCTCCCTTCTACGGCACCACTGTGCTTTTAGTCACCTCCCAGAGACTGTCCTGTTTCTGGGTAGAAAGAATGTTTGTTGTGGGCTTTGAAGGAATAGTAACAGAACAAGCACTTATCAAAGGAAGCTTGGCTAATGAGAGCCCCTCAGGGAAACAATAGTGGCTGGAAAGTAAAGTGATTGATTTCATGGTAACTGGGGCACAGGAGTCCATATTAGAAAATGAATCTTTATGTTTGTAAAGAATGCTTTATCATTGCTGGATTAAACAATAAGCAGACCAGCTGTACGGAAAGGGACAAACTGGGGCACTACAATGCTGTAAAAGATGAATTTGATAATTGACATTTCAAAAATAGCATCAGGACAAAATATAAATGCCAGGGACTTAGACATTTCATAGCTTTTCTTTTTCTTTCTTTTTTTTTTCTTTTTTTTTTTGAGAGGTTTTCGCTATAGGGCGAATGCGCTTGCCAGACAGACAGAGAGAGACATAGAGACAGAAAGCGAGAAATCACCTCCCAGAGGGGATGGTCACGCCGCAATCCCTTCTCCTCCATTCTCCTCTCGGGATCTTGGGCACGCACGCACATGCGCCCGGTGTAAGTTTTAAGCCACCTGGTCCGGGACGCGAACCGCGGTCGACTACATGGGAGCCAGCGACATAGCCATTACGCTAACTGCTGGTTCCCTCTTTTTCTTTTTTTTCTTTCTTTCTTTTTTTTTTTTTTTTCATATAGAAAGTCATCATTGTTTAAATGCATAGGGCCTCCACGTGGCAATGCTATTGGTGTTTACTATGCAGAGTGAATGCAGGACCATTAACTTCAATAAATCCTTCAAATAAAATTTCTGCCCCCCCTTGCCTTTTTAGCCTTTACCCCTGTTTTTTTTTTTTAAATCAATTAATTAATGTATAGAACTTTTTTTTTGCTATAGGGCATGTGTGCTCACTGGAGAAACAGAAAGATAGAAAGCAAGAAATCACCCTTCAAGGGGGATGGCCAAGCCACAATCCCTTCTTCTCTATTTTCCACTTGAGAGTTTGGGCACGCATGTATACACACCCAGAGTGAGTTTTAAATGAGTTTTAAGCTGCTGCATCTGGGACTCCAACCACAGCCCTGTGGGTGTCCAGTGACATAACCATTACGCTATCAGCTGGTCCCACTCGTTATCCTTTTTGCCCCCTTGTTCCAACATACAGAAAAATAGAAAGAAAGGAGCCTGTTAAGATGATTTGAAGATGTCTTCCTGAGGGTGAAAGGTGCTGAATAATGTCAATCTCAATTTTAATTTTCTTCAACAAGATACCTTGTCTCTTTATCTCCACTTTAGAAGGTGATTTGGGCATGTTTATGAGCTTTTCTGAGAACGGAACTTCTTTATATTGTATAATTATGATAAAAAATAAAACAAAAAGTGTATTAGTTATCTCTCACTATGTAACAAATTACCCCCAAAATTCAGTAGCTTAAAATAGCAATCAACATTTATTTTCTTACATAGTTAAGGTGGGTCAGGAATTTGGGAACAGCTTAGCAGGATGGGTATGGCTCAGAGTCTCTCATGTTGTTACGAACAGGCTGCCTTCAGGGGCTCGATCATCTGGGACTAGAAGAGCCACTTCCAAAATGGCACAGTCACGAGGCAAGCTGGACAGTGCTAGCTGTAGGCAGGAGGCTTCATTTTCTTCACACATGGCGCTTTCCCCTGGGTACCTGAGTGTCTTCACAATATTGAAACTGGCCTCCCCAAGATCAAGTGATCTAAGAAAAAGCAAGACATCAGGCTAGCAGTGGTATGATCATTGAGGCACTTGACTCCCACATGGCTGCCTGTGGTTCGAGTCCCAGGCCTGGTGGCTTTCTCTTTTTCTCTCTAGGCAACTTGAATGACAATAATAATTAATAAAATTAAATAATAAATTATTCTTAAATAAAAAAAAGAAAAAGCAAGACATAAGACATAAAGCCTTTTATGTCTATATTTGGAGGAGACACATTATTATTTCTGCTATAACCTATTAGTTACAGAGGTCTGTCTTATTCAGTGGGAGAGGAAACTACACAATGATGTGAATACCAAAGAACAAGAATCAGTGAGGGCCATCTTGGAGGCTAGCTACTACAAAAAGTTTTAAGAACGGTACTGAATTTGTATAAGATGTTCAAATGAAACAAATTCCTTTTTTTTTTTTTTTAAATTAGTACCTTGAACTTGCTTCCAGGAGCATGACATATATTTATAATCAGATTAGTTTGTTTCAAATGGCGCTGTGGGATTTCTACTTAAGGCTTCCGGTAGTTATCTCTTTAAATTCTGAATAGTCACCAATGACAAGACATTTATTCCCATAAGCAAGAATTACAAAGTCATTCAAAATTAGCAGTTGACATTGTAGTTACAGAATCTAGCAGCTCTTTCTTTTCTTTCTTGACAAATGTTATACAGAAACATTTCTTGTGATGCTGCTAATGGATACTGAGTCTAATTCAACCTTTCTATAGCAAATATTTCAAAATAATGATGAAGTTTGAATTCAAAGATCACAAATGCATGATTAGAATAATTCCATTGCCACCAATGTGATTGCTACCAATTGAGGATATCCTGTGCACGTGAGGAGACATGTTGAATGTGTGCTTAGGAGAATTCGGGTGATCTGTGGCTCCCCATCCAGGAGATATTTATGAGAGTACTAGTGATTGCATTGTTTATAATGATAAAGCAATGGGAAGCAAACCAGGTACCCATCAATAATGGAATGGATAAATAAATCATGTTATATACGACTCATAAATAAACAAAATAAAGCAGAGAAAAATCAATGGACTATAGCCATATGCATCAATGCTGGTTGATCTCAAAAACATGACATTAAAACAAAAAAGGCAAGTTGCAGAAGAATACACTCAGTGTCATATTTGTTAGAAGTTTTAAACCAAATGACGCAAACAGTGTTTTGTTAGAGAAAAATCTGATTATCACAAAATTCAGACTTGATCACTTCTGGAGGGGAAGACAGAGACAATGAGATCTGTGAGGGGCATGCAGGGGACTTCTAAGCTCCCGGTAGTATTTTATTTTTTAACCTGCATTACTATGGGTTTTCATTTTCTCATTCTTTTAACATGGTGCACGACTCATGTTTTTCTTTGTTGTATGTATGATGTACCTCACAAGAAAAGAAATAAAGAGAAATGTACTAATTCATGGTGTGGGGAAGTTCATTCCAGTTACTCAAAATAAATTTGTACTTACTCATTTAAATGCTAATAACTTAGTGGACTTACAAAATAACATGTCAAATATCTTAAAAATCAAGTGTTATAATTCTATTCTTGGTGACTTTGTCCTCGAATCTAGTAAATACCATTCAAGCCACTATCTTACATTACTTCTTAGCTCTGTCAAACCCAGTTATTCCTGAATTACTATGTGGAAATGTTCTATATTCTCGGCCTCATGACAAACTCTTTCTTAATTGTTCTTCCTCTTCTGTGGCCACTTCTCATTCTTTTATTGTTTTTGTTGTTGTTGTTTTCTGGAGGGTGCATGTGCACGCATGAGAGAGAGACAAAGAGAGAAAGAGAAAGTGATATTACTCAACACGATCTGGTCACACGGCAATCCCCTTTTCCTCATTTGTCCATCCTGTTGGGACCCTGAGCATGTATGCACATGGGGCCAGGATTTGAACCATGGGGGGCCATGTGGAATCCTGGTCATTCTGCACAACATTTAGCTACTGTGTTACTCCCCTCCTTTTTTTTTTTCCTCAGAGAGATTTTTGCTATAGGATGTGTGCACTTGCTGGAGAGACAGGAAACAAGAAATCGCATCGCCCCCAGGAGGTGGCCACACCAAAATCTCTTCTCCTCTATTCTCCTCTCGGGATCTTGGGCACCTGTGCCCAGCGAGAGTCTTAAGTAACTGGGTTTAGTACTTCAACCACAGTTAACTATGTGGAAGTCCAGTGACATAACCATTATGCCACCTGCTGTCCCCCCCCCCATCGTTTTTGACTACTTTTTCTTTGCCTTTCTCTTCAGTAAAAGTGTTTTTAGTCATTTGCCTAAGATCCTCTGGCTTTCTCATTTTAAAATATCTTTTTATATGAATTTATTCATCAAAGGTAACAGTTCTCTGTGTACTACTGGCTCCCAAATTCTTATCTCTAGACCAGAGTTAGAAAGGTATAATATTTGATAATATCACTTCTTTCCCCATCCAACATCTTTACAAATAGTTCCATTGCTTTCTGAAACTTAGTATTGAAAAGAAGTCTAAAGCCTGCTTGATTTTTGTTCCTTTGTAAGTAATATGTTGAAACTGCTTGAACATTAAAGGATTTTTTTTTTACTCTCCCCTTTTATTTTATTTTATTTTTTTTGTGATTCAAAAAAAAAAATTGTAGGTTAGAACCAAAATCCCACTGAACTGATTTTTTTCCCTAAAATTCTAAGAGCCCATTCAGTTCTCATAGTGAAGTGTTCTTCACAATAAGAAAGATTGTTTTATGCGATCTCAGATTATTACTAATTTTCCATTTGCATGTTCTAGTCTGGTTTTCTGGTGATGCAAACTGATAGAGTATGCAAACAATTACAAGGAGGGGATGTATTTTGAGATGCTAATTGATCCTTTTCATTTCTATATGTGTCGGTGTTCTGTGGCTCTCCACCCCATTAGTTAGCAACCCTTCATTCCTCAGGGAGTGTGGATACAGCCTAAAACAGTCCATTGACTCTGAAAGATTCTTAAATACACAGCAGAGACAATAGCTGTGAAAGCCATGCTATTTCTTTCCTTGTATTGTAATAGCCAAACACTTAGAAAAAAAGCTTATGTAACACCATATTGCTTGCTTATTTGTTTTGTTTTGTTTTGAGAGGTTTTTGTTTGTTTGTTTTGTTTTGTTTTGTTATAGGGTGTGTGCAATTGCCAGAAAGAGAGAGAGAAAGAGAAAGAGACAGAAAGACAGAAAGTGAGAAATCACCCCGAGGGGGGATGGCCATGCCGCAATCCCTTTTCCTCATTCTCCTCTTGGGATCTTGGGCATGCACACACATGTGCCTGGTGTGAGTTTAAGCCACCGTCCGGGACTCAAACTGTGATCAGCTATGTGGGAGTCCAGCAACATAGCCATTATACCAACTGCTGGTTCCTTGCTTGCTTGTTTTAATTGTAAGAGCATGGCTTTGAATGTACAGGACACACTCTACCAAGAGGGTAGAGTGCATTTGCTAACTCTTAGATGGATAAGAATGCAGAATGGTATAATAAGAATATTTCTGTTCAAAGAAGAGCTATGAACTCTTTCTGGGATGGGGGAAGGGGATGGGAAAGCAAAGCAGAGGAGGAGAGAACACCTTGTATAAGGTTGTAGGATTCTTGGTCTTTTCGCTTAGGTCCAAGGAAGGGAATGAGATGACAGCTTTTACAGAAATGCTTGAGTGTCCAGGAGAAGGGAATACTTTAGCTTCACTGCCCATGGAAGCTGTAGGAAACTGCAAGCAAGTAGAGAAGCCCTTATCTAACCTGGCCCCTGGTGTTGGAGTAGCAATGGAAAAGGGCAGGATTTAAAGAACAGGGCAGTCAGATTATGACCCATCCAAAAGGCCTCATTTTAGCTTAATTACCTCGTTAAATATCTCCATAATATAGTCACATATTATAGAACAAGGAGTTAGGGCTTCAATGTCTGATGTTTGTGGAGACACACTTCAGCCCTTAGCAGAGATCATCCTGAGGCAACTTTAGTTTAGATATAGGTAAGTAACAACATTTTTGTGGAGACAAACAAAGGCTACTCAAATGAGAATAAGCAAGGACTATTTATTTATTCAAAGCTTGCTGTAGCAGGGGAGTTAGTAATCCTCACTTGCAATTTAGTAGATGTCCATAGGCAAGCACAGCAATGGGAAAGATTTATAGTGACTGAAAGGGGAGGCTTCAGGTGGGCCCAGACCAGAGACTGTTGGTATGGGGATGCTGGAGGCAGGCTTTCTAGAATCAGGGTATCCATTCTATGTAAGGGGTTAGAGAAGCTTGTTTGGTTTTCTCCAATTGGTCCTAAGTTGGACGTGAGGGTGAAATTAGAGAAGTTGTCAATTATTAATCAAGTCTTGGGTATTGGAGGCTAATTAATACAGGGCTTATTGTTTGACTTTCTGGACCAGCTCTTGGAGATTGTGGGTCTGAGTTCCATTTTTCTATATGGTTCGGTTGTCCATTTGCATCTTTAGTATCTCAATCTATAGCCTTTTTTTTTTAAAGTCTGTTTTGAGATTATGGAAAATGTACCTTTATTCCATATTAATACTACTATCTGCAGCTTTCTACTATATGCTTTCTAGAATCCAGTCTAAGGTCAGTCCCACTGTTTTGTGGACATTTTTGTTTTGGACGGTAGAAAGTTAGTGAGAATGGATAGTGTGGGGTGAAACTGGAGGACAGAAGGGGATAGAACATAATTTTGGCTCCTTTACACATTTAACCCCCATGCTTAATATCAGGGGTCAGACTACAGCTCATGGGTCAGATTAAACTTGTCACTGTTCGCAGTAGGACTAAGGAGGCAGTCATCTCAAGAGGAAGTAGAAAATTTGTTGAGCAAGGGTGCCCAGGTTCTGACACTGGAAGAGCTTCAACCCATCTGCCAGGAAAGAGGAAGGTCTTTGATGGGCAACTGATTAAGCAATCTTGGGAGATTGTATGTATGACTGATACGTAGGTGTGGTCAGGCATGGTGGGATCAACACATTATGTACAGACCAAATATTTTGTGTTTTTGTTTTATTTTGAGGCATTTTTTTCTTTTCCAAAAATAAAATTTATTAATTATTATCATAATCTTGTTTATATTACATTGAATCACATATAACTTTACAGTGTATTATATTTCTCTTTCCAGAAGGAATACCATGTGTATCAGTCAATACAAAGACATTAAAATCCCCATCATCATCCAATAGTTTTTAATTTTTTTCAGATTATTGTTATTATTCCAATTATTTTTTAAACATTCAATCACTGTTTATCATTTTACTCATAAAAAGACTACCCAACATGAAATACTTCTCAGATCAGTCCAGTTAGGAATACTATACTCCTTGTCATCAACAGGTAATAAACCATTTCTGTGTCCCACTAATGTCGTGTCTCTCTATTTGTTCTCTTGCTATCCTTCTCCTTACTCTTCTCTTCTCCTGCCCCGTTCCACACTATCTTATCGCTAACTATTTTCACTGCTTTTTGTTTTGCTTGTTTCTGTTTTTTTTTAAATTTATTCATTTTCTACATTAATTCACTATACACCATCACAACACATAAATGAATTTTCCATCCAAAATACACTGTGCATTGGCTCAATCAAGCACATCAACATACATGTTCTCAGCAAATAATTTTCCAATTCTTATGTCCTGCATACCTTGCCTTTTGTTTTGCCATCCCTGATTCCCCATCCCCCACCCTCTGCCATGTCCCATCCTCCTCCCACATTGTCCCTG
>NW_006160005.1:3988593-4004104 GCF_000334495.1 Tupaia belangeri chinensis | reverse complement strand
TGCGGCTGCGCAGGCGGCGCCACCCCCGCCAAGGCATTTTTTAACTTTCTTTAATAGCTTTCGGGTCAGCGTGCCCTTATAAAAGCCACCACCTATTGTTACAAATACAGTTTTATTGGAACACAGCCATGTGTTTTCATTTATACATTGTCTATTGCTTTCTCCACACTGTAAATTCAGCCGTGAATAGTTCAAACAGAGGACATATGGCCCCGCCAATCCTAAAACAATTATCATCTCACCCTTTACAAAAAAAAAAAAAGTTTGCCAATCCCTAGTTTAGACTAGCAAGTACAAATATTTGGCCAGTAAAGACTTAAGGTGGGGAAATTATAAAGTGGCTGCTCAGTTTCATGAAATAAAACTCCGAATGTATTTTGCTTAAAAACACAAATCCATATACTCTGCTACATATGTTTCTAGTAACTATTCACCACTTCGTGTTTAGGGGACCACCTCTTGCCCCTGGACTACCTTTACCCTACCCCTAGTCTAGGTACCCCTGGGAGAACTCAGTCCCAATCTCTGTGGCTGAGGCATGTGGCTTGGTCTAAGCTCAAATCATTCCATTCCCTGGCCACGGTCATCAATGTGGTGATGGGCATGTGATTTCATCAGATAGTAGAGTCAAACTCAAGCTTTAGTTTTATTGTTGGGGTAAATGAAGATTTTCTATGAGAGAGTTCCACATAGTTTATGGAAAATACATATTATGAAAAAACTATGCATGAATTTAAAAAAATTATAGACTAAAGTAAACACACACTTTAATTTCATTTTCCCATGAACTTTTCAAAGTACCCTTGTATTTTCTGCTGGACTAAACCCTAGGAGGATGTAGGGTTGACCTCAGGTAGCCACTTTGACTGTGAGGGAAAGGGCTAGCTGCAAACGGAGCCATGATGATCCTTCCAAGGATCCTTCACTCCTCGCAAGTAGAGCTGAGAGGTGAAGAAGAGAAAATATTGGGTCTTTGGAAAAGTCACGACATGTTTTTCAATGCAAAAATGTGTCATGGCTTTTCAGAATACATAGTAGTCCCTGATGACATTTTCTGAGCTCTAGATTCAGCTTTTCACTTGCAGGAGCTAAGGCATTCTCTCCCCAGTAATCCAGTTTGAGTTGTGTTTGCTGCCGGTCTTAAACAGGAGTCTCAAAAGATGCAGTGGCAAGTTTAAAAATGTTTCTTTAAGAAAGAAAAGAGAGCCTACTGGTTAAGGGAGCCAGATCCCACATGGTTGACCACAGTTTGAATCACAGCCCCAGTCACTTAAAAAACATGGTGGTTACATGTGCCTATGTGTCCCCAAATCCTAACAGGATGGAGAAATGGATGAAGAATGGAGGAGATTGCAGCATGACCATGGTTCATTGGGGAGTGATTTCTCCCTTTCCTCCTCTCTCTCTTTCTCTCTGTCGTATTGATTCTCTCTGGTGAGTATATATGCCCTCTTTCTATTTAAAAGAAAAAGAGAGAGTGTAAAGGAAATAAAGGAGATGTTTATTGCTAAGGAAAAAGGAGTCCATCATGAGACGGTTGAAAGAGGAGGCATAAAAAGGCTATTTCCTGGGGCCATTTCTGTAGGGAACACAAAGGGTAAACTTCAGTTGCTTTGCTTAACACATAGCGACTCCAGATTACAGACTTAGCATTCGTTTTCAACCTGCTTTTGAATTAAGGTAGTAAACTAGAAATTAATATGGGCAGATTTCCCCGTGTTTATTCACCGTTCAATGTTTAATTCCCAGAAGGATAAAAGAAATACCTACTTAATTAAATGTGCTAAACAGTAACAATCCTCGTTTGCTTTTCACATATACTTGTCTTGCAGAAATATGCTATGAAGAGTCGATGAAGCTATTTTTAAAAATGAATTCTACGCACTACTTAATTATAATCATCTATAGAGTGTAACTGTACATTTTCCACCCCAGGATATGGGTGGGCGGAATGAAGAATGCTGCAGAAAACATACCTTCTTGGTCCTTGCTTTTTGTGATTGCAGGAATTCTTGGGGGTTTGATGTGAACTTTAGTTTTTAGATGTGGTGCCCTTGCTTTTGGAGGAAATCACACATCTTAGAGGCCTGGGGAGCCAACCTTTCTGGTGGCACTTAGATGAAAAATTTGTGAAATATATATTCTTTTGTGAATGCAAGAGTGAATGAATTAATACATACATTATCAAAAGTCTGAAAAATTGCGTTCACTTCTGAGCTGGCCAGGTAGGTGGGTGGGCGGGCCAAATTATTTCCAGGACCCTATGCACTTAGGTCCACTGAGACAAGCTTTCTAAGGAATGAAAGATGAGTGCCCCTCTTGTTCTGCTCTTTATCCCAGGGGTTTTCAATTGCAGCTGCACAACGAAGTCTTACAGGGATATTTTATAAGTGGCAATGGGCCAGGCCTCATCCCAAAGCACCTGAAACATGATTTTGGGATTGGTCCCAAGGCTTGGTACGTGTTAAGAGATCCCCAGGTTATTGCAGTGTGCTGCTGGGTTGAGAACTGCTGTCCTTATGTACAGCTATGATAATGGGAGAGTTGATTTAATCTCCCCTTTAATTCTCCTTTTTTTTTAAAATGTATTTATCCAGGGCCAGCAGATAACATAGAAGTTATGTCATTGGACTCCCACATAGTTGACTGTGGTTCGAGTCCCAGACCCAGAGGCTGAAGCCTCAGGCCAGGTGCACATGTGTGTGGACCCAACATCCCGGGAGGAGGAGGAGAAGGGACTGCAGCAAGGTCTCCTCCCCAGGGGGTGATTTCTCACTTTCTCTCTCACTGTGTCTGTCTCTCTCTCCAGCAAGAGCACATGCCCTACAGCAAAAATTTCTCTCTCTCAAAAAAAGTGCATTTATCTTATAGAAAGAGAGAAGAACTATGAATACAGTCATCACATTGTAATCTGGTCAGTATCTTGGATGTACACATTCTGTGTCTTTCAGGTTTACCTGGGATTCAAACCCATGGTCAGCCATGCGGATTCTAGCACTACAGATAAGTATGCTGCCACCTGCACTCCCATGGCTTCCACTTCTTTCTATGTCTCTGTTTCTCTCTCTACTTTTCTCTTTCGCCCTGTCTCTGTTGGACTTGGTATAGCATCCTCTGTTCCCTGTCTTACATGCTCCTTCAGATACACTTATTTCTATGAATCTTCTGAGGTGACAGAGACCCTAAGAGAAACCTAAGCCATCCTTCCCTCTTGCTCCTATAGGATCCCTCTGTATCCCAGATACAGAGGCAGATTTAAGTAAAATTACTTGCATCAGCTCTACAGTGGAAAGCTAATCTCAGTTTTAAATAGCCTTGGGGTGGAATGATTAGGTCTGTTTTGCTCAAGGACTGGGATAGTGGTTTTCAAAGTGAGGTACCAGGAAAGCAACATCAGCAGTATCTGGAAAAATGTTAGAAATGCAAATTCTTGCTCCTCATTGCAGCTCTACTGAAATGGAAACTCAAGGAATGGGTCTCAGTAAGTGTATTTTCAGAAGACTTCCAGGTAGTTTTAATGCATGTTGAAGTTTGATAACTGGTTCCTGGCTGACTCTTCCCAGGCTTCCTGTGCTCTCAAAGGGTTTGGGACCTACATTTATCAAAAGAAAAAAAAAAGAAAAAGAAAATAGTACTATCTGTTGAAAGTAACAATCCCAAATCTAAGTGACTAGTGTAGAAATAAAAGAAAACCATTCAAACTAGAAACAGACTATTTATTCAGAACTTGCTATAACAAAGAGTCAACTATCATCAATTGTGTTTGGCAGAGACTCAATGGCAGGCAGAGGAGTGGGAAGGATTTTCAGTGGAAAATGGGAAGGTTTCAGGTGTGCCCTGATTGGGGCTCATTGGGTGTAGAAAGCTGGAGACAGTCTCTCTAGAAGTGGCACAACCTAGAGACAGTGTGGGAAGAGGCTGGGAGAAAGGGGGAAGTGTGAGGAAAGAAATCACGGAGAAAAATAGAAAGATAAGACATTTATGGAACACAGGAATGGATGGTTATTTGTTGATGATAATGTGTATAGTATCCTCAACAGGACTGGTGTGAAGTGTATTCATGTTGGATAAATTCACTTTACAAGCTAAGTGATGTATAGTGATTGAATGTATGAAATAAATAAATAAAAAGAAGTGGCACAACCTATGTGATTAGCTTGGAATGCATATTTCATGATTTTCTTTGGTCAGTCCTGAGTTGAAAGTGGGGGCAAAATTTAGGGAAATGGTCCATTATTGATTGTGATAGTTATTTTATATGTCAGCTTGACTAAATTACTGGATATTCAGAGAACTGGCAAAATATGATTTCTAAGTGTGATTGTGAAGGTATTTCTAGAGAGATTAGCTTTTGAATGGATAGAATGATTATGTAAAGCAGATGTTTCTGCCCAGTTTGGGTAGCCGCATCCAATTTGTTGAGAGCGTGGGCAGAGGAAGTTTGAATTCACTTTGCCCGTCTGCTTGAGCTAGAACTCTGATTTTCTCCTGCGCTCGGTGCTCTTGATGTTCAGGCCTTCAGACATAGCTTGGAATCTGCACCCTTGACTCTGAAACTCTGGCATTTGTATCACACCGTCAGCTCCATGGTCCTTCATCTTGCTGAGGATGGATCATGAGACACTGGTTTCTCTGTAGAACCTTGACTACTACACGGAGATAAGATCCTGTGGGAAATTCTGCCTGTTCCACTCACCTCCATGACCTTTAGTGACAATGCAAGCAGTGGCAAAAATCTATAGGTATTGAAGAGCCAAGCCCAAGAGTATCAGCAAAGGAAACTGTGGGCAGCGTTTCCTGAGTTGCAGCATTCACAGAGTCATGAGTTAAAGGTTGAAGTCTATGCTCTGAGAGAACTTGCCTGATGGATGGTATCAGCACTTTGGGGTGAAGTTAGTGGCAGCTTTATGTTCTATGTGGGTGGAGGGACAGACAGAGCTTAGATTTCTCCAGGTGGAGCCACCCTACTCAGGAAAGTGAGTAGAATCATTGAGGTTTGTAGAATAATCAATACTTTTATAGACAATCTTTTTTTGTTTGTTTGTTTGTTTTGCCACAGGGCAAATGTCTTATCAGAGAGACAGAAAGAGAGAGCCAGTGAGAGGGAGAAAGAAAAATTAACCCAGAGAAGATGACCATGGCACAATCTATTCTCCTTCAGGGATTTTGGGTATACATGCACACACACCTGGCATGATTTTTCAAGTCTCCGGGTATAGGACTCAAACTGTAGTTGGCCATGTAGGAGTCCAATGCCTTAAACACCACACCACCTGCTGGCCCGTCTTTTAAAAGCAATTCTTAAACAGCATTTGTATGACATCCTTTTTCAGTAAAATAAGTAAAAAAGGAACCTTTTCATGCCTTATGTTTTGAAAAAATGCTCAGTCATGTCATTTCATAAGATTTCCCCATAGACAAGAGTTTACTGAGTGCTTAAGAGGTGCTTGGGATGATTCTTAGCACTATTCAAATGATATCATTGTTGATGACCTTGTGAGAGGAGTGTTATTCGTACAGGTATCTCTTGGTATCCATGGGGCATTGGTTCCAGGATCCCTTTGAATACCAAAATCTCAAGATAGTCAAGTCCCTTATATAAAATGATGTAGTATTCACAAATAACCCATGCAAATCCTCCCTTACACTGTACATCATTTCTAGATTACTTAAGTATCTAATATAATGTAAATAATTGTTAAATTATTCAGGTTATAATGAGAAATATTCTGTACATGTTCAGTACAGACATATTCATCATAGGCCCAACTACCTAGTACATGTCAGCAATGACAATACATTTTTTATATGTGTTTGGTTGGGTTTATAGATGTGGAAACCTGGACAGAAAGGCTGACTGTATAACCAATTCACAGGTGAAGAAAGGCCCAGAGATGAAGTTACCACTGAACATAATTTAGCTGGTGATGTTGCAGACAATCCTATTCCAAAGTCTACATTTTAAAATACTTCACTATAATATCTGCATTTGGGGAACATAAAGGAGATTTCTTACGTAAGGGGCAAAACTCATAGGTCTCTACCTTGGTCCCTGTAACATGAATACAACACAGGGCTAAGAAGACTTGAAGGTGGGGTTGGAAGTGTGGGAAGTCCAGATGGATGAGCAAGGACCACAGTGTGGTAGCTGCTACCAGAAGGGACTCCAAAAGTTTATGGAAAATGGAGTTAAAGCCTGAGTTTATTTTGATGCAAACACTTTGAAATCCGTACATAGTTTTATTTTTTTTAATATACCTGTTCCATAATCGTTTTGAAGACCCTTCACGTGTATGAGAGTTCTTATTCATAGGGCACAGCGTGTTTATGTCTTGGAATTTCACCAAAAAGGAACTAGAAGGCAATTTTAACCACTTTATTTAGGTGGAGTTAACATAGCACATGTTACCCACATTTAAAGTTTCTAGTTTATAATTTGATAAGTTTCAGCATGTCTATGTACTCATAAAACTATCACTACACAATCAACACAGTCAAGATAGTGAACTTTTTCATTACTGGTAGTACACCATTGTCTGGGTTTTCTTCATTTCATTTTCCTACTGATGAACATTTAGGTTGTTTCCAGTTTGGGGCTAATAAAGAGTTTATATATGTGTGTGTGTGTGTGTGTGTGTGTGTGTGTGTGTGTATGTATAAATATAAAGAGTTTATAAATGTAAAGAGTTTATAAATGTAAAGAGTTTATATGTAAAATTTGCGAGTCCACAGCTTTCTGATCAACATTGCACTGCTTTCTCCTTCTCTGTGTCAAGGAACTCACCTTCCTGGTGTCTGGGCTTCCACAGTTTCTTTTTCTTGAAGTAAGCATTGGTAAGGTGCTATGGGATTTTCACTTTGCTAATATCAATTTTCGTGGAGGTGGTGATGACAAATTTCTGGTGTGTTCTATGCAGTGGAACTCGATAGAGAACCAGAGGTCCAATTACAAGTAGCAAGTCAGTGCTCAGCTGCTTCAGGAAAAGCACTCTCTTACCTCTGTGGCATTCAGTGAGGATGATCAGAATGGTCCAGGAGTGATGCTAGCTCACAGCTTTCTCACATGCTGACTGAAGGTGTTTTTTTGTTTTGTTTCTTTTTTTTTTTTTTTTTTGCCATAGCTCAACAGTTTTCGAGGCACATCTTCAGTAGGATAATAGCTAGGCATTTTGTGCAGTTTAACTACCCGGGTACCACCACTCTTGTCTCCACCAACTGGTTTTGTGACAGTCACAAGAACCTTCTCCTTTTTCTTTTCAATCCTGGATTTAGTGGCCGACTATTTCCTCTTGTACATGGCCTTCCTGGAATACATGGCAGACTGGGAGTATCTGCCGATGCCCTGGACTAGGACCAGGTTCTGGTTGCAGTGGGGCTTCCCCTTCATGGGCTTTTTAGCCTTGGGGTCACCCTTTTTAACCTTGCCATTGACATCAGCCTTCTTGGCTTCAGGTTTCTTCTCCTTAGTATCCTGCTTCACAGCTTATTCACCTGCCATCTTGTATAGTAGGAAAGAGAGATAAGAGTTTTGTATAGACATGTGCTTTTGTCTCTCTTTGCTAACTATTAAAGGGTAGAGTGGCTGGATCATATGACGGATGTATGTTTAACCTTTTTAAAAAATCTGCCAAACCATATTTCAAAGTGGTGATACCATTTTGCACTCCAGCCAGCAGTGAATGAGCGTTCTAGTTCCTTCACATCCTCACCAACCCTTGGTATGGTTAGTCTTTTTCATTTTAGCCACTTAAACAGTGTCTAGTAATAACTGTGCTTTTCATCTACATTTCCTAAATATCACTAAATAATGTTGAGTATGTTTCATGTTCTTATTCAACATTCATACATATTCTTTTTAACTTCTGTTTTATTTGCTAGAGGGCATGAACACTCATTAGAGAGAAATAAAGAGAGAGAGAGAGAGAGAGTGAGAAAGCATTGTGCATGGTTCTGCCAGGTCTGGGACTTGAACCACACAATTGACCATTGGGATCCAGCCATCTTAACCACCATGGCACTGAATGGCCCTCCATACATCTTTTGTGAAGTATCTGTACAAATATTTTATTTTGCATCTTATTTTCTGAGCTGTTTATTATTTATATTTGATAATATTTATATATTCAGGATATAAGTCTTCTATCAGATAAATGATTTGCAAGTATTTTTCCCCTAGGCTGTAGCCAGTTCTGAAAACTTTTATTTTGGAACTTTTTCATTCGGGAAACTTTTCTAGGTTATAAGCTGGTGGCAATCATAGAACCAACTGTGTCTTAAATTTAAGAAGGATCTCTTTCTCCTTTATGTTCGTCCTCTAATTCTTAACTATAGGAATCTTCTATAAATTTCAGCTGAGTTCACTAAAATTCTTCATGACCTTAGACAATAATAAATGCATTTGTATGTATATATATGTGTGTGTGTCTATAAAAATATACAGTGAGAGAGAAAATGAGAAATTATCTCCCAGGGGGGATGGCCAAGCCACAAACCCTTGTCCTTCATTTTCCTCCTAGGATCTTGGGCATGCATGCATATGCTCTCAGAGTGATTTTCAAGCCACCGAGTCCAGGACTTGAGCCATGGTTGGCCATGTGGGAGTGTGATGTAACCACTATGCAGTCTACTGGTCTCAATAATTTTTCTCTTTTCTTTTTTAATTTTATATTTTTAAGAAAAGAGAGCACACATGGGGGGGAGAGAGAGAGACAGAGAGAGAGACAGAGACCCTTGACGAGGTCTTGTCCTGTTGTGATCCCTTTATCCAGCCCTTCAGCTCCTCAAGATTCTGGGTGCCCATGTATACTTGATATATTTCAACCTGACCCAGGGGTCTGACTCTGCTGTCAGCCATATGATCCTAGCCTTGCAGGGCACTTGTGTTACTGCTATGCTGTGCAACTGGGCCAATGGTTCTTTACTTTGTTTTCTTCTTGTTGCATATATTCTCTTTAAGATTTCACAATGAGAGGTGACAGAGAAATTTAGATATTTGGAATTTTCTATTTCATCTTTCACTTTCTGCTGTATTTTGACATGATTCAATTTACTACTACAAGGACTTTTGGTAACATGGTTTCTCAGGGGGACTCAGAGCTACAGTAGGGACAGAGACTGTCTAGCTCTGAATCTTCAGGAGCTTTAATAATCTGTGAGAAGGGCATGGTAGAAGTAAGCATAATGATGTCTCAAGGTCAGTTCACTAAAGTAAATTTTATTAGAGGTTCAAATAAATTATGCTCTGTTCATAGTATACAATGACTCCTCATGTAGCCAACACGTCTTGGCATAAAAGCTTGCATCCCACAGTCTGCCAGGAGGTGATACAACAACCCCAGTTTCCAATATTCAAGGAAGGTTTTTTTTTTTTTTTTTTTTTGAGAGAGATATTCTACAATACGGTGTGTGTTCTTGCCAGAGAGACAGAGAGACAGAGAAACAGAAAGCGAGAAATCACCCCCTGGGAGGATGGCCACACCACAGTCCCTTCTCCTCCAGTCTCTTCTCAGAATTTTGGGCAGTCATGGACATGCCCTTGGTGAGTGTTTTAAACTGCTGGGTCTGGCACTTGAACCATGGTCTCTATGTGGAAGTCCAGCAGTGTAACCATATGCCATCTGGTGGTCCTCCACCCCCCCACTTTAATTTTTTTTTCAGAGAGAGACTGTTGCTATAGGGCCCATGCACTTACCAGAGAGACAAAGAGAGACAGAGAGACAGAAAACGAGAAATCATCCCCCGGGGGGGATGGTCACGCCGCAATCCCTTCTCCTCCATTCTTCTCTTGGGATTTTGGGCATGTGTGCACAGGCTCCTGGCATGAGTTTTAAGCTGCCAGGTCTGCAACTCAAACTGTGGTCATCTAAATGGGAATCCGGCATCATAACCATTACGCCATCTGCCAGTCCCCCAAGGAAGGTTTTTATGTCCCAGAGTTCTTGTTCATGTGCTTGTGGGTTCTTGAAATGCTCTAGCCATCCCCTCTAGTGCTATTTGATCAGCATTTTGAGTCATTTAGCCAAACCATGGCTCATAGAATTATTGCATTTAGCCAGAACTCATTGGCCCAGAAACTGTTTTCTTTTTTAGAAGAAAATGCCTATTAGAGAGTGACAAAAGCAGGGGCCAGGAGTTGGTATGATGTTTAAGGTGCTGGACTTCCGCATGGCCATGGTTCAAGTCCTGGACCTGACAACTTGAAAATCATGTCAGGTGCATGTCCATGTGTGCCCAAAATCCCAGGAGAAGAATGTAGGAGATGGGATTGTCGTGTGGCCATTCTCCTGGGGGATAATTTCTCACTTTCCCCTCTCACTGTCTCTCTCTGTTTCTCTAATAACTTCACGTGCCCTATGGAAAAATCCTTAAAAAAAAAAAAAAGGCAGAGTTCTGGAAAATAAAGATAAAGAGGACAAAGGTTAGAGCAGGCTGAGGGCAAATTTTGCCCTGATCTCTCCTGATGGAGGCTCAGGAGGATTTTTCTCCGGTTAGATTCGAGTCTCCCTTATTTAAGCTAACCTCTACAGGAATACCTGGGTTCCCTTATATAGGAAGCTCTGCCCGAAAATAGCTAAGACATTTGCTGTTTTTAGGAATATATAGCATCTTTATTCAAAGTGAGTTCCCCGGCTCCAGTCTTTTTAAAAATTAAAATGCATGTTATTTTTTTCTTTAAAAAGTAATGCATACTCATTAGAGAATATTGAGCAACACATAAAAGGAAAAGGAAATTTTAAAATCACCTGGATTCACTATCACTGTTAATAATTTGGACAGTTTTTCACCACTGTTACACACACACACACACACACACACACACACACACACATTTAGACACCTATATACATTTATATATAATGAGGATATGATATTTGCTACGTATACTGATTATTTTCTGAACATAAAGTAATATATGTTTATCATAGAAAATTAGAAAATAAAGAAAATATAAAGAACTATAAAGAGATCACTATATATCAAAGTCTTACTACCTAATGATAAAATGATTGACTTAGTATCTTTACTTCACATTTTGCACATACACACACACAAATGTGTACATACTCCAGACTTAATCATAGTATATACCAGAATAATAACTATCCTGGATGGAAGATAAATTTAGGGGAGCTTGTGATACATACAATTATGATATACTGCTGAGTAGTTTAGTAGTCTAATTAAAACAAAAATCAATGACTCAGATCACTCAGTATGACTTTTAAAGAACCAGAAAATGACTCAGGATCCTGAATGGCCAGTAAGCTGCTCTTTGCAACTGACATTGTCAGGACAGGCCCCAAAAGCTGACTTGGAGGCTCTCTTGGCACAACCACCTGCTCGTCTGGTCTTTCTGTGTTCCAACTGGATTGTCCCCAATTCTGTGCTCTGTAGTAGAGCTCAGTGACCCTCTGCAGTGCAACTGGGTCTTGCTCCCATGTTTCCAATGGCCCCTCAATGGCTTCTCCTTGTCCTCAGGATGAAGCCAAACTTTTCTTCTTCTCTTTTCCTTCCTTTCTTCCTTCCTTCCTCCCTCCCTCCCTTCCTCCTTCCCTCCTTCCCTCCTTCCCTCCTTCCCTCCTTCCTTCCTTCCTTCCTTCCTTCCTTCCTTCCTTCCTTCCTTCCTTCCTTCCTTTCATTTCTTTCTTTAAATTCATGATAGAGCACATGCACGCATTAGAGAGAGAGAGAGAGTAAGAGAGAGAGAGAAAGTGCTCCTCCACAGGGCTTGGTCACACTGTAATGCCCTTATTCCAGCTTATCAGGATTTTGGCTATATGCATAGCATGTCTTCAGGACTCCATCTGTGGTCAGTATGTGGCTTCCAGCTTCACAGTTGGACATACACCGATTGCACCATGGAAGCTGGGCCAAGGCCAAACGTCTTCACAATAGTTCCTACCTCGTAAGAGAAGGTGTGAGGATTTAATAAGTAGACACATGTAAAGTGCTTTGGCATTGTGCCTAATGTACAGCAAGCCTTAAAAGAACGTTGAATGGCAATATTATTCTCTTCCGCTGCCTACCTTCGTTCCCCGTGTTTGTGAGACAAGGACATAGATGGCCCAGACCTGTATCATTGAGGTCCAATCCCTGAGAAGGTAGAAATTTTCTCTCTTAAAGTTTTCAGATTGAAAAAAAGGATTGTGTTGGTCTGGTCAAGAGGTGTGGGGGATTAATGGTGGTGGCCTAGTTGATGTGGGAAAAAGAATTTTATGTCCATGCATTAGCTCTTCTTTCCATCCTATATTTTTCTCTCAAAGATTTTTTGCTTCTGACTTATAAAAAAAACATTTCTTTTCTTTCTGTAGTCTGTCACAGAGCTCATGCATCTTGTCATTCCCACAATTAAAACTTTTTAAAAAATTGCCAGTGAGTACATGGGATTTCCAGAGAGAGAAAATACCCGACCCCCCTCCCCCCCAATGGGACATGGTTGTGTCACCATCCTTTTTCCTCCATTTCTCCATGCCATCAGGATTTTAGGTGCACTCAGCATATTTTTCAACCCACCAGGCCAAGGTTTGAACCATCCTCAGCCACGTGGCCTTTCTATGCACAACATTTAGCCACTGCTATGAAGCCAGCCCCTTTACACTTTAAAAAAAATGTTTTTATTTATTTATTTTTTTCTTTGTGAAAGAGAAAGGATAGAGAGAGAGAGAATAGAGGGAAAAGGAAAGAGACAAAGTTAGGTATCTTTGACAAAGTCTCACCCTGTCATGACCCTCCTGCCCTAGCCTCCCAATTAGCTAGGAACACAGACATGAACGGTCACACCTAGCATGTTCTGGTTGACCCAGGAACTGAACCTAGGCCTCCTATGAAGCTTTCGGACTCCCAAACCATGGTGCTACCTATACACCACTGGCTGAACCTCATTTCTGCCATTTTACTCTGTTCCTTTAAGTGTTAGCCTAGCAGTCTCTTTTCCTTACCCTGGGGTATTTTGCATGGGTCTCACATGGGTGGGGGGGTTTACTTATATAACTATTACATCAGGTGTCATCTGTATACAGCTTTATTTCTTCTTCCTACTCTTTACTTTTTAGGTTATTCTTTGAAAATAAGGAGTCATTGGGTAATGCCACTACTTAGTAATTAATAGGCACAGCCTATCATAACATTAGCAACTTGAAAATTATTATGAAACTAAAGAAAGCTTTGTTCAGCTCCCTCCTCCCCCATCTCAGTCTTATATTGAGTGGCCAGTGGCACCTTCTTCTCCATGTCCTGTGTTGGAGCTTCTCCTCCTCCTGTGTTCTCTAGGCTGCCTCTGAGGAGCTGCATGAGGTATGACACAAAGAACTGCAGGAGTAGGCATCAGAGTCCAGCTGTCTTCTAGTAAGTCTGACATTAAAGAACTTTGCCAAAATGTAAAGGAGTTCCCTTCTCACTAATTTGTTATTTGGAAAATGTAGTTATTTCTCATAAAATGTTATTTATGTTAGCACATGATGAATTTATTGTTGTTAGTGAGATAATAAATTCTAAATGTTCTTTACCTTCATTTCAAATATAATAAATGTACACAGATATTCCTCACTTAGTGACTGAGTTCTATTCCTATGTCTAGGTTGTTAAGTAAATTGGTCAATAAGGAAGAAGATAAAAGGCTGATTTCCTATATTGTGTCGTGGTGCCACAGGGTATGTATTTTTCAACAGATATCATGCGACACCACACTAGAATAATTTAATTATATCCATACAAAAGTCATAAGTGCTAAGACAGACTACAGCACAATAATATAAATCTGGAGTAATCATTTTTATTTATTCTGAATACTATTATGGGTGCACAATAAAGCCCAGATTTATAAAGGAAATATGTAGTCTTGCATGATTGCAAACACTTCATGTAGTGAATACTAACTCACTGTGGGAATATGACACAGACTGAGAAATGGGAGTCCCATGCTGGAGAACTGATCATAAGTCGAAGTGGTCATTGAACAGGTAGGTCATTAAGAAAGGAGTGACTTCATAGATATGTCCCATACAAGCAAAAGCTCTCCGGAGTTCTCAGTTATTATTATTTTTTTTAAATTGCCAAAGGGTGCATATGTTCACCAGTAAGAGACAAAGACAGAGAGAGGCAGAGAGAGAAGAGAGAGCATCCCCCACTTGGGCGTGGTCATGCTGCAATCCCTTCTCCATTTCTCCATCCTGTTGGGATTTGAGGCATATAAGCCAATGTGCTTGGCATGGTTTTCAAGATACTGGGGTCAGAATTTGAACTGCATAGTTGTCCATGTGAGACCTGGTTCCCCTAACCACTAGGCCACTGGCTGGCCCACAATGGTATTTTTTAAAAATTATTTATCACTTTTATGAGAGAAAGAGAAATATATAGAGAGAGACAGAGAGAGAGAGAAAGAGAGAGAGAGAGAGAGCGAAAATGAGACAGGCACCCAACAGGGTCCCTGTGCTGCAATATGCCCCCGGCCCCAGCCAACCTGGACCCTGGGCACATGTGTTTGTACCTACCCTGTTCAGGGAGGCTCTGAAATATGAAGGTTCTCTGAAACATGAAACTGGAACCTTCTCATGTAAGTTTAGTTGTGTAATCATTGTATTTGAGAACCACCCTTTTTTATTTATTTATTTTTTTGGAGAGTTTTTTTATATAGGGCGCATGCGCTCTCCAGAAAGACAGAGAGAGACAGAGAGACAGAAAGTGAAAATTCACCCCCCTAGGGTGATAGCCACGCCACAATACCTTCTGCTCCATTCTCCTCTCGGGGTCTTGGGCACACACGCACACGCACTCAGCGTGAGTTTAAGCCACTGGGTCCAGAAAGCGAACTGCGTTGACTACATGGGAGTCCAATGACACAGCCATTATACCAACTGCTGGTCCCGAGAGCCACTCTTGAAAGACTTAGGTGTCAAGGTATGGGTTTATCAGCTTTAAATGTTATAGTGTAACTTATTATAAATTTGCAGATTTGTGCTTGTGTTCATTTTTATGGAATGATAGACCTGTGCTGTCATAAGCTCTGTGATGCCCAGTCTTTGGAGAGAGTTTTCAAATTACTAGCCAGGATGCTGTTGTCTTCTGAGTGTCATGTAGTGGTTGGGGGTGAGGGTTGAGTGGGAAGACCTCTTTCTGTGCAGTCCTATGTTGCGATCATTTCCATGCTACCATTATTGTCATATATTAGCATGGAGCATTTAACAAGAATTTACCTCCCAGGCAGAAGGCTGGGTGGAAGTCCATTCTGCTCTCAGATCCTCCAATTTATTTGGAGGAGTTTTTAAAAGTCTGTTATGTATTTCTTCTATGAATGAAAGATACAAAGAGACAAAGTGATCCCATCAAGATCTCAATGCTACAATCTACCCCCAGCCTTAGTTATCCCAGATCATAGGCATGGCCATGTCCAGTGTACTCAAAGCAGTCTTTGGACTTGAACCCAGAACCTTCCCATGTGGATCATCTTCATCAAGGATCATATTTTACCTCTATGCTGGAGGATTCTGTTGTCCATGACCCATCTTTCTCTGTG
>NW_006160005.1:3979270-3988575 GCF_000334495.1 Tupaia belangeri chinensis | reverse complement strand
CTGTCCCTACCAGCTCATTCCATGGTTGGTGCTCAGGGTTAGAGCTGTCTCTGAGATCCATGTATTTTATTCTCTTTCTTTGATTCTCCTCCAGTGTAGGAAGGTATTGCTCTCTGTCTTTTGTAACAGGACATGCTCCTCTACCACATCCTTTATGCCATGTAGTCTGTGGCTGTTGTGAAAACTCAAGCTTTCCAACTTGGCTCATTGATACTTAAAGGTCAGCTTTTAGTGTCAAAGAAAACACTTTCTCTTTCCACTCTGTGATTTTTGCAATTGTATGACAATTTTTGTACTATAGGCTTGAGGAAAAATCTATTTTGAAAGTCCAGGTTGAACAAAGACGTTTTTTCCTCTAGTCTCTGTTTACCTTTCCTGTAAGGGCAGAGTAGATGTTACAGTCTGGACTTGGGGGAAAAGAGTAGGGATAAAAGAAGAGGGGGAAAATCTTCCATAGTTTAAAATTAGCTTTTAGGGTAACATTTTAATGTGAGGCATTCCATATTTACTGTCTCACCTGGAGTCCTGGGTTTAAAACTGAAGAGTAAATGCGTTATCGATGGGATATATTCTCAACACTTCAGGGACATCTCATTGGAAACAGGCTGCTCCTTATAGGTTTTCACCCCGTACTTTTATTTTTTAAGAACTGCCTACCACTTCAGGGGTGGATGATTGCAATGGTTTCTTGGGTAAGTGATCCAAATGATCAACAGCAGATATTTAACTGAAATGTGGCAAATTGTATTTTCCAGAGACAACTGCAGCAATAACATCCATCCACATGGATGTTGTTCAATGTAACCTTGCTACAATTCCTTCAAATAGTAGGGTCGTTGTCCCTTCTCCTTGAAACTGAGCAGAACTTCATGAATGCTTGACCCAGAGAGTACACTTTGTGAAGCTCAGACTATATCATCTAAGGTGATATACCTCTCACCTGGTTTGCTCTCTCAATATCTCTCTCTTGCAGCCCCTTCTGTTTTCTACCTTATGGCCATGTGTTCTTGGAACCCAGCAGCCATGCTATGAGGAAGCCCAAACTTCATAGAGGACACACATGAGAGTTTCAGATGATAGCTCCTGTTGTGGTATCAACTTGAAACCAGCATTAACAGTCAGACAAGTGAGTGAAGAAAACTTTGAGATGACCCTAGCTTCAGCTACCATCTGACCACAACCACCTAAGTTTCCCTGAGGGAGAATTGACTAGGTGAGCCCAGTGTACTCCCAGAGCCATGAGCAAGGACAATAAATAATTGTTTCATGCTATTAAGTTTGAGGTGTTTTGTTATGCACTGCTGGATCACTGATACAAAAGGGGAGTCATTATAGAGATTTTCAGATATTTCTCCCAGCAGCATTGGAACAAAGGGATGGAGAGATTGTGTCTACTAGCCCTAGGAATTAGGTGGGGAAGGTTAATTGCTGAAGGTGTCATTTCAGCCAAGCGTTACCATGTAGGAAAGGAATCATACAGAAGAGAAATGCAGATTTGTAGAGAGAAGGAAATGAGAGTACACGACATCCAGAGAGAGAGGGATACAGCATTGCCATGTCTTTAGATGCCTTTTTACCTTTTTGTATGAGGCCTGGTTATACATTCAGGCCTTATGTCCTATGAAAAACTTTTATATCCCTTAATAATATTTAATAATAATGTACTATCATTTTCCCCTCAACTAATTTGAGTGAGTTTTTGTTTCTTGTAGTCAGATGACTTCTGAATAAAATGTTATTCACTTGGGACCAGCAGTTAGTGTAATGGCTGGTCACTGGACTCCCATGTAGTCGACTGTGGTTCGAGTCCCAGACCCGGCGGTTTCAATTCACGCCAGGCACATGTGCATGCATGCCCGAGATCCCGAGAGGAGAATGGAGGAGAAGGGATTGTGGTGTGGTCATTTCGCCTGGGGAGTTATTTCTCGCTTTCTATCTGTCCGTCTCTGTCTTTCTGGAGAGTACATGTGCCCTATAGCAAAAAAACTCTCAAAAATGTTATTTACCAATTTGAAATAGAAATGGACATATCATTAGTTTCATATACAATAAATCAACTGTAGAAAAGTTTTACCTGTTTTAAATAATAAGAACATGCTGATGGTTTTACTATGGTGATAGATAAGGGTTCCTTTGCAAATTTTCTCTCTTTAAAAATTTTTTTATTATTTTTATTCATACATTAAATCACTATACATCATTTAGACTGTGAAGAGACTTTGCCCAGCATGATATACACCTCAGTCCAGCACGGTTGAGACTATTATACACATCCTCATCAACAGATAATAAACCTTATCTGTGTCCCACAAGTGTCTTACCTCAATCTAAACACAATAGCTCTAAATACAATTTGGTGACTCTGGAGGTCATTGTCACTGCTTGCCAGGTATTCCCTATTCTCCCTCTTCCCGGAATGAGGTAGAATCACATTTCCTAGCTCCTCTGTGGTGGGGTGAGACTGTGTAGTTAGAGCTGGCCAGGAATATGTGAGTAGAAATGATATGTGCCATTCAGACTGCCTTCTAACTGTCCTTGCCAAGTCCGTTAGAGTTTTCCTTTTCCTCTGCCATGGTGACAGGTGACATTGCCAATAGTGGCTTCACCAACTATTTCTGGACTCTTGAGTAAGAAGGAGAAAGTACAACAGAAATCTTCGATTGATAACAGTGGGAGTGACTCCTTCTGTTGTTCTAAGGAGATCTGGAAGTTATTATCAAAGCATAATTTAGTCTATCCTGCCTAATTCAATGACTCTGTACCATACACTACCAAGAAGATTGGGAAAATCTTCCAGGAAACCTCCCTGGGAAGCTCTTTCTCCTTATCTCACAGTGGCTGCCATCTTGCCTTTTGAAGAAGTTTTAGAGGAGGAGCCCTTCCCTCTGAAGTACTATGCTTGTGCCTAAGGGAATGTATTTTGTTCTGAATTCACAACCTTATCCCAGTTTTTTCCTTTCAAATTTTACCACTGACAGGTTTGTGCAGTCTTCAAAGATTCCCATGCACCCTTATGATGGTGCCCAGTAGTTACATAATTTCTCTCATGTAAAACCTTCCTATGGGTAGTTTATATCTCATCCTGCCTTTGGATGTACCATATCTCATCCTGCCTTTCTTATAATTTCCTAAATACTTGATCCTCTGCAAACTCATTTTGTTTTTATCTCTTCATTGAAGCTGATTGATTAAAATCATCAGACTATGTAGACCAACCCTACTCTGATACCCAGAATACTAAGTCTTTGTTCTTTTCATGGGATTATAAACTTTCAAAACTGAAAAAAAAAATGCAAAATGGCATGCAAAGAAGACATACAAATGGCCAAAAAGCATATGAAAAAATGCTCAGCATCCCTTATCATCAGGGAAATGTAAATTGAAACCACAGTGAGATACCACCTAACCCCAGCCAGAATGACTAAAATTAAAAAAATAAAGAATGATAAGTGCTGATGAAGCTGTTGTGAAAAAGGAACCCTCCTACATTGTTGGTGGGAATGCAAATTAGTATAACCACTGTGGAGAATGATATGGAGGTTCCTCAGAAACTTACAAGTTGAACTACCATACAATCCAGCAATTCCACTCCTGGGTATCTATCCAAGGAATAGGAAAACACTCAGTTGGAAAAACACTTGCACATCCATATTTATTGCAAGCATTATTCACAATTGCTAGGACATGGAATCAACCCAAATGTCCAAGAATGGATGAGTAGATTGAAAAAATGTGGCACATGTTCTCTACTCAACCAAAAAAAAAAATGACACACTGACATTTGATATAAAGTGGAGTAATATGGAAGATTTAATGCTAAGCAAAGCAAGTTAGACTATGAAAGACAGGAATTGTATGTCCCCGATTAATATATACCAGATGCCTATACTCTATTACAGAAACTGAAAGATTGGAAGGTGTAATATCAGGGAGGCCAACTGTAGATACTGGAGACAGTATAGAAGTGGGTGAGTAATAGAGAGTGAGAGAGAGGGGATCAGAAAAAAAAAAAGAAAACATTTAATAGACACAAAAATGAAAAGTTATCTGTTGATGATAATGTTTGTGGTAACGTCTTTGACTTGACTAATATGTACCATATTCAAGCTGGGAGAAACAATGTTATACCCTGTAAAGATGTATAGTGATTAAATGTAAGTAAAGAAATAAATTTTAAAAATGGAAACAAAATGACATTCTTCTTAAACTTTAATGTGTATAGAGTTGCCTCAAGAGGTTGTTAAATGCTAATTACATGGCTCCACCCTCAGATTATTCAGTTTCCACAAGTGTGCAGTGGGTATTGTGAGCCTGCATAGCATTGAGCTTCCAGAGACTATTAATGTTGTTGTTCTGTGGACCATACTTGGGGTAGTACTGGATCACATGATTGTTTTAGCTTCCTCTAAGTCTAAAATAAAGATCAATATATGGACCAGTATCTTTTATGAAGCAGAGAAGGTCTTCTCCATGATTGCTGTGATGAACCAGCAGGGATAGCTCTTATAAATGATCCAAGAAAGGAACATTAAGGTACTCACAATTGGAAATGAGAACAGAAGTCTTAGTGTACTGCACATACCACATCTCTCCAGAATTTGGGCTTGGGGTTAAGATTGAGGCTGGAGGTGAACAAAATTTTTCCCTTTGCGGAGAGCGTTTTGGTCCTGAAACACATATTTGAGACCTACTATTTTTCTGTCTTCCCCTCCCCCCTTTTTTAAAAAAATAAGAGAATTATTTTATTTATTTATTATTCAATTTTTTAAAATTTTTATTATTATGATAATCTTGTTTGTATTACATTGAATCACATATAACTTTACAGTGTATTACATTTCTTTTTCCAGAAAGAATACCTTTCATATCAGTCAATACAAAGACATTAAAATCCCCATCGTCATCATCCAGTAACTTTGCATTTTTTCCCAGATTATTATTATTATTTCAATTATTTTTTAAACATTCAATCACTATTTATCATTTTATTATTATTCAATTTGAGAGAGAGAAAAGGAGTGAGAAATCAAGCTGCCAGGTCCAGGACTTGAACTGTGGTTGGCTATGTGGAAGTCCAGTATCTTAACCACCACACCACCTGTGGGTCCCCTTTCTTCCTTTTTTAAAAAATAAAAGTTTCTTTCTTTCTTTCTTTCCTTCTTTCTTTCTTTCTTTCTTTCTTTCTTTCTTTCTTTCTTTTCTTTTTCTTTCTTTTCTTTCTCTCTTTCATTACTTCCTTCCTTCTTCCCTCCCTCCCTCCCTCCTTTCTTCCCTCCTTCCCTCCCTCCTTCCTTCTTTCCCCTTCCTTCCTTCCTTCCTTCCTTCCTTCCTTCCTTCCTTCCTTCCTTCCTTCCTCTTTCTTCCTCCCATGAATAAGAGAGATATAAAGAGAGAGAGAAAGGGGCTCTCCACCAGAGTCCTCAAACTGCAATCTACCCCCAGCTTTAGCCAATACCTAATCATGGGCATGTGTATTCCTGGAACACTCAAGGAGGTCTCCAGACAAGAACCCAGAACCTTTCCATGCGGGTGTACCTTGCAGAGCATCATGCTACTGCTCTGGTACCGTCTGGCCCTTGAGATCTATTTCTAAGGCCAAAACACAGTACAATAATGAACTGTTGAAAACTTTCTGTGAAAATGCAGCAGCCAAGTTGTCTATTTTTAGAAATCACAAATAATTAAGTCAAACAGGAGAGGCAGTCTTCTGAGGACCTTGTTGTTTTCCTCGTTAAATACCTTTGCTTCCTCTGCAGCCATCTTATTGACCCAAGAGTGGATGTGCTGGCAGCTGGAAAGATACCTCACAAAATATAAGTGGTGGCTCCAGCCAAAGCTTTTTTCCTTTCCCACTTTTACTTGACCCCTTCATTCTCTAATACCCTTCTGTCATGATCAGTACCAGCTAACCTCAACAGTGCCCTGAAAAGTCTTGGTGAAGTAATAGAAACAGACTGAAGAAGCTGAAAAGCATTTCACAGATTGCCTGATCTAGCTCACTCATTTTGTTTCAGATAAAAACATTGAGATTTGAAGAAGAGAAATAATTTTTCCAGTTACACAGCAAAATGTTGGCAGTGCTAGTACAATCAACAAGGTCTCTGGTTCCCTGTTCAGTGCTTTTCTACTCCATCCTATTCTCAAGGGATGGGAAGTTAAGATGGACAGGATGAAGGAAGATGACAGGACAATCTCTTCCAGCTACCTAAAAGTCCAGATACATTTTTTTTCCTTTTTTCTCTTACCTTTTTTTTTCTTTACAAGAAAGAGGGATATTATGAGAGAGGAGACAGAAACAGGTGTTTTTGACAGGGTCTTGCTATTTAACAATCTGTCTTCCTAATTTTAGCTTGGATTACAGGTGTGTACAACCACACCTGGCACGTTCAGGTCAGCCTGGGTACTGAAACCAGTCCTCCCATGTGACCTTCAACCTCCGGAGTGGTGGTACTACCTATACATCGCTGCGGCTGGCTCCAAATATAATTTAACTATTGTTTTGTGAGAATTCGATAATAAGATACCAGGCACAGGAAGGATCTTGGAGTCTATTTAATTCCCTGACTATTATTACAGATGAGGAAACCAAGGTCCAGAGATGATGACAGTGACCATCACATCTGTGATAAAATGTTACAGATTCTCTTATTCTGGAGTTTTTAAGGTTCTCCTTTTCCAACTTGTGCTCTCAAACCATTTCTGATGGACACAGTGAGTGTCCTCAGTCTCCTTAGATCCTTGAAGAAAATCTTTCTTGCCCCTCCTTAGAGGTTTTAAACAATTTCTTATGCTCAACCAGAAAGGTTGATAAAGAAGAAAAAGGGAAATTAGGGTCCAAAAGTGACATTGCAGGTGAAAAGCTGTCCAAGACTCCTGGAGTCTCAATGCCTCCAACGACAGTTTTCTTTGGACTTGGCTTCTTAACAATGACACATTAAAACCTCATTTATTCAAATCTCACTAATTTGCAATTAACAACAATTGTGACAGTGACTAAACTGAGGTTTACCTTTGAGGATCAAAGAGAAACAGTTGAACAGAGTGTTAGAGTTACTGATATTTAAAGGGGGATATTTATTCTCTTTAAGAAAAGATTGTTTAAAGTATTTAGAAGCACCATTTAAAGCATGTTCAGAACTCATTGACCCATTCTGCTTGCCCATTTTAGTTTTAATTACATATTGTTCTTTCCTGTTCAATAAGGAAGTTCTCTTGAGAGTTTCTATTAGGGAACTTGTTTTAGTCTAAGTTAGTGATTATATGTTTGTGTAAGCATTACAATTAAGTCACACTTCTCTAAAAAATTGTTTTGTTTTTCAAATTAAGAATTCTTTTTCCCTTTGGGTTTCCTTCCAGTAATGAATGTGGATTAATGAAACTTTCCTATACTGTGTATGTGTGTTCACTGCTATGAGTCCTGAGGGGTTAGAGACACTACTATGTAGAAGCAATTGCACTGCAATCATGATGGTTGTTATAAGTAAATACACTTCAGAACACATACAGTGAGGTGTGATAACATATGAGAATAGTAAACAGGTTTGTAACTTTGTCCTAGGTAATGAATGCTGTTTACAGGACAGAACAAAATAATTTGTTAAATATAAGTCCCATATGTCTAATGAGAAGGACTTCATTTGAAAAAGAGTTGGGGAAATAAAAAGGATCTTATTTTCAAGTAAGTTGGTCAGAGATTACAACTGACTGTGGATTCAAGAAATTAAAGCTAGGTGTTTGGGCCTACCGCCCTGTTTGGCAGCTTTATGTTGAAACTTAGCCCACTGGTATCTAGGCTCCAGTGAAAATATAGAAACTCAAACCAATAGGTGACCTTAGCAGTGAAAGTGAATATGTGCCAAAGAAAATGATATGAAAGATGTGTCCAGAAAGAGATTTTTGAATAAAAGTTCAAATTGTAATCAATTTTCATGGTGCAACTTGATTCTCTTGATCTCTTGATTAAGTGATCTGATTATTTAGCCACCTGTACTCATGTCACCCTTTGAGCTACAAGAACTAACTTTAAAATCAAAGACCTAGGGGAACCCGCAGATGACATAATGGCTATGTTGCTGGACTCCCACATAGTTGACTGCAGTTTTAGTCCCGGACCCAATGGCTTAAAACTCATGCTGCATATGTGTGCATTTGTGTCCAACATCCCAAGAGGAGAATGGAGGAAATGGGATTGTGGTGTGGCCATCCCTCCTGGGGGGTGATTTCTCACTTTCTGTCTCTCTGTCTCTGTCTCTCTGGTGAGCACACATGCCCTATAGCAAAATCTCTCTTTAAAAAAAAATCAGAGACCTAGGGCCAGCAGGTGGTGGGCTCCTACATGGATGGCTACAGTTTGAGTCCTGGACATGGGGGTTGAAAAGTATGCCAGATGTGTGTGTGTGTGTGTGTGTGTGTGTGTGTGTGTGTGCATGTATTCCCAAAATCCCAGTAGGAGAAGGGATTGCAGTGAGGCCATCCTCTAGGGATGATTTCTGACTTCCTCTCTCACTGTCTCCATCTTTTTCCTCTCCTGTGAGCACATATGCACTATGGTAAGAAAACTTAAAAAAAAAATCAAAGATCTAATGTTAAGAATAACATTAGAGACATGACTCCTGCAAACTAGGTATTTCAGGGCACAGGAGAAATGAAAATTTTCTACTGATAATTCAGCCTCCAGCAAACGAGCTAGTGCAATCACAACAGAACAGCAAAGAGATTCTAGATCACCTCTGTCTGCTTGCTCCTGAACATTCAGACTGGACTTCAAGAATTTGAAAGAAACACACCATCCATCAGATGACAAGAAACCATCGCCGGATCACAAGAAATATGGGAAAACGAGAAAATACCTCTCCTCCAAGGGAAAAGAGTAACTGTTCTTCATCCACAAGCAGTTTGGTGAAAATCATGGAAATGTCTGATAAGGAATTTAGAGCATTCAGAATGTCGAAGCTAACAGAGATGGAAGAGAAGAGAGATAATGAACTGCTAAAGAGAAAGCAGAAAGAAGTTGATGAGTTCCAGGAGATGAGGAAATTCTTGCAAGATTTAAAAGAGGAATTATATACTTTAAAAAAGAATCAAATGGAACTGTTAGAGATGAAGGTTATAATACAGGAATACAGGAAGTCAAAATCTCCCTTGAAAGTATTAAAAGCAGACTAGATCATTCAGAAAATAGAATCTCAGATTTATAAGAGAAAATGGCTGACCTAGAAAAATCCACCACAAAGACTGAGAAAATGGCCCAAAAATTTGAGAATAATATGCGAGAAGTACTAGATACCATCAAACATCCAAACATC
>NW_006160005.1:3972007-3978849 GCF_000334495.1 Tupaia belangeri chinensis | reverse complement strand
TATATCCCAGAATTTAATCAGGAAAATTGAACCAGAACAGAAGATAAAAGTACATGAGACTGATAGGTTCATGCACCTACCATTTGAACAGAATCCTAACCTGTTTCCTGGCTTTAAGCAAAGTTCCTTGGCATTTCTTTGATTTAAGTTAAAACTGGTTTTCTTAATAGTAATGAGTGAACTCACCATTGAAAGTAGTTAGATTATGTAAGAAATTATGTGATCAATAAAATGTGGGTGGGAAAGGAATGGAAGACAATTGTAGACACCAGAGATAGTCTGAGAAGAGGGTGGGAAAGTACAGAGGGTCAGAAAGAGGGATAAAAATAATTCTAGGAGCTAGAAATCGAACATTTTTTATAATATGCATGATTAAGTCACTATGAAGTATATACTGGATGGGAAATCGTGATGATGCTTAGGGAAATAATGTAAATTAAGTTACAAAAAAAAGTTTCAGGAAAAGAAAAATCTATTCAATGACTACAGTAAGATATATAGCCCCAGCTAGGTGCTACTTTATAGGATGTGTAAAGTTAGACTTGTGTTCATGGAAATGTATATATCACCTGTGTTTGTTATGAAAATATTTAGATTAATTAAGGTCTTTAGTAATTCAATAAAATGTGGGGGGAAAACAGTATAGAAAGCAAACATAGATACTAGAGACAGTGTGGGAGGAGAGTGGGAGATGGCAGAGATAGGGAATCAAGGATGGGGGAAAAATCAAAACATACAGAAAACAAGAAATGGAAAATTATTTGCTGACAATAACATGTTTGTTGATGTGCTTGATTGAGACAATATATAGTACTCTGGATGGGAAATCTCATTTTGTATGCTGTAATGATGTACAGTGAAGGAATGCAAATAAATAAATTGAAATAAAAAAAGAATAACATTAGATAAAAATAAGAATAGTGCTGAGTAGATGAGTGTGGTTACAAAATTAAAACTTCTAATTTTACTTCAAATTGATATAGCAACTGCCTACTTCCTACATTGCTTTTGTCCACCCTTTTTAAAAGCATTAATGGAGTCAAGCAGGTGGCATGATTAAGGTGCTGGACTCCCACATGGCCGTCCATGGTTTGAAACTCATTCCAGGCACATGTGCATGTCCACCCAAGATCCTGAGATGAGAATGGAGAAGAAGGGATTTGTAGCATGGCCACACCCCAGGAGATGATTTCTCACTTTTTGTCTCTCTTTCTCTTTGGTGTGCACACGTGCCCTGTAGAAAAAAAATCTCTCAAAAACTAAAATAAAAGCATTAATGAAGCTGAATTTCTGGACCATAAAAGTTACCCATTATAAGTAGATAATATGGTGATTTTTTGGGTAAATTTATACAGTTGTGCGACAATAACTACAATGCAGTTTTAAAACACTTTCAACACTCTCAAAATTTTGTAACAATAGTCTGCAGTCAGTCCCTGGTTCTACCCTCAACTCCAATGACTTTCTACATTCTTTCTTGCTTTTTGATTACCTTTGGTTTTGACTGTTTATAAAAACAAACACATGGCTACTTTAAAGAGAAACAGGTTATGTTGAAACAGCTTTATTTTTTTTTAATCCATAAATATCTGTTACTGACAAAAGTGGAAAAATCCTTACGACTAAATCTTACTAAAGTGATATTGTTTACAGTACATATAGAATGTGCTTTGACAGGTAAGTAGAACGATGATATTTGTACAGAAGAAGCAGTTACAAGAGGACTGCTCATCATGAAGCTTACATTATGAGTAATGGAGGAACTGTGCAAAGGTACAGATAGAAAGGTACTTTCATCAGTACTACCATATAATAAACATAGAATCCATAAATTGGGCTAATGCATAAAAATGTTCATTAATCCCCCCCTTAGGAAATTGTGTCCCCAAACTAAAAATATTACAGTAAGAATTGCTTTTTATTAGAGAATTTCAAGAATTCTTTACTACAAAATGTCTAGTTGAGTTATAGGACTAGAGGAATATTTGCCACTATGAAGCAAATGAATGAATCCTCCCATGGAGTGGCATTCAAGGGTCACTGCATGAGTGGGCAGCGAAGTTGAGCAGGGTTTTCTCCTCCCTCAGGAGAGAGGGCATTACGGAAACACACAGCATCGATTCTCTTGACTGATGAAAGGCTAATGTATTTGCCAATTTACAAGATGGGTTTGATGATATGGACTTGGACTCTCCATTCTTGCTTCACAAGCCTTCACCAGGAGGACGGTAGTGTCATGAGGAGGGGCTAGAAAGGTACCAGGATGGGGTGAGTGCCCACCTCTTAAAAGCCCAGGTGATGAGGCCTCCTCTTCCAGTGAGTCTTCAGAACACTCATTCCAGAGTGGGACATCATTGTACCCATTGCCTCACAGAGCCTTTGCCAAGCATGATCCTCTGTAGGGTGATATGTATTTCCTAGCTACCTTCAAATACAAACTCCATGCCCTTGTGCGTAAACCTCTAAACCTTTCTTCTCCAGCATGTCCCCTCTGAAATTGGAACCGCCTCCCTCCAGCTATAAGGACCACCTCAAAAATGAAAACTCCAAACCCAGAATTCCCCAGTGACACAGACACCCAGGATGGTTTAGGTGTGTCTAAGAGGGCTTCCATGATACATAGTTGGTGACCCGATGGATAGGCAGGCCCTTAACCTTTAGTATGAGAGCATCTCTGGTTCGTGGAGCCCTTTGGGCTCCCCTAGGCTCTAGTGAAGAGTCTGTTGTCTGTCTGGGGCATTCGAGGACATTGCCATAGGGCTAAATTAATGCGGTGTGCAGCTCAGTTGAGGGGGAGGAAGGAATGCAAAGGAGGGGCATGAAAGCTCTAGAATGTAAGAACTGGATAAAACTTCAGAGATCATCTAGTCAAAGCCCCTCGTTTTGCAGATGGGGAAACTGAGGCACTGAGTGAGAACATAACTTGCCCTCACAGCAAGATGAAGACAAAGCCAGGGCTAGAAGCCATGGTTCCAGAGTCTCAGCCCTGTGCTTATTTCTTTTAGAGTACGGTGCCTTCCTAAATCACATACAGGCCCAGGAAGACATATCTTTCATATTGAATCTGTCATGAAACTGCTGCATTTATAAAAAATAACTTTTGAACCCTGAAAAATACTTCATTAAAACACAATGAGCTTCCTTGAAAATATGCCAGAGCAAAGTTTCCCAGATTCACAGAGGATGACAGAGGAATGTTATGTGGAAGGTAACATGCGCTCCTTCTAGGGTCTGGGTGATGGGCAGCCCTTTCGTGTTCCCTTGGGTTGAGTCCACAGTTACCTGTGGAAGGAATCTGAGGGTGGGAGGCTGGTGGCAGACAAGGTATCTGAAGAAAATGGATTGAGTTTAGTGGCAGAGATGTTGGTATAGATAGTCCTCCATGCTTGGAGAGTCATGAGGCCCCCCAGTATTTTGGGACAAAAGGGGATATGTGTTGCATACAAACAGGAAGAGGGTATAAGAACTAGAACAGTGGCTGAGAGCCCCCAAGGATGTAAGTCTTTGGCCAGAGCAGAAGCCCCTAGACTGATAGCAGGTTGGATCAGGAGCTTCAGAGTTCTTGCCAGTTATAGGAACAGAAGCTGATCTTCTGGCCATGACACCTCTGACCTGGCAGCTCCTCTTCCTTTACTCCCAAAGATCATGGGGGCAGACCCCTGGGGCATCATCTCAGGTGCATGAGATGTAGGATAAGCCATGAGGTGAGCCAAAAACCTGAAGAACAGTTGATTCTTCTGTTGCTTTCACCAAGAGTTCTGGTTTGTAGAACTAGAGACTGTAGCAAGATCAGGGATGAGAAATTAGGAATGGGGAAGGTAAGTGAAGAAGGAGGGAGATCAGAGGAAGGAAAGAGTGGACTAGCATAGGAAACTGACATTGAGACAGGAATTTCTGGGAGTGAGAGTGGAAAGAGGTGAGGAAAAGTTTGAATGGGGGCCTTTCTAAGGGCAGACCCATCACAAAACAGTCCCCAAGACAGTCGGGAGTCCTGGAGGCAAATTTCAGTCAAGGGGGTGACTTATAAATGCATGGAGCCAGGAGTTACTTGGGGGAAGCAAGACAAAACAGGCGGAAGGGCATGAGACTGTTGTCAAAGCCAAGGAGGCCAGGAAGAACTTTCAGAGCTGGAGAGCATCTGCAAAGACCCTGGTCCATTCTTATCAGAGTGATGGAGACATGCAAAAATGTACAAAGTGAGACCAGGGAAATCATGGGCTTGAGGCTTCTCTTGCTAGGACAAGGAGCATCTTATTATGGGGAAGATGGCCCTTCTCTGGTAGAGGGCACCCCATCTGGTTGGGCTGGAAGCCATGACATCTAGATTCCAGCCCCGGAATTCTCATCTCTATGTGGGCTTTGTTCTATAAAGATGGACGGGGTAACTGAATGAATGGGTCCACTCTGGGTCCCACTTAAAACCCAGTTTTCTGTATTTTGAAGTGGAGTAAGTTTGTAGACCTTTTTCTCTTTTTCTTTTCCTTCTTGTTCTCCTTCAATGTTCCATCCCCCCTTCTTCCCTTCTGACCCAAGGATGAACCAAAGAAATGCTTTAGAAGAAGTAAGCATTCAAGTAGAATTTCCTGATCCAACTGTCACCAGAGGTTTTAAACCAGACAGTGGTAAGGCTGGGATGAGAAATGTTTTGGAATCAACCTATCGAACAACCCCTGAGACAGACAGACACCTTGTTGTAGAAGGGGCTGGGGCGGGGGTGGGGGGGAGCCCTAGGGAAACCTGGCACCCCGAGGGCTGGAGAACATGGCACCCAGGAGATACGTTGATGTGAGATGAGATCAGGTTTCGGTTTGGAGAGAGAGTGTGTGTGTGCACGTGTGTGTAGACCCCTGGGGAAGGGATTCTCAACCTCTAATGTCCTTTCCCCTCCTCACCAGCAGGTGACCTGCAAGGGGACTGGCGAAGGATTAGAGGATTGAAGGAGTGCTGAGCTTAGGAGCCCATGATAAGACACTCCTCTTCATTTCTGAAAGTGGCCATCTGCTCTGTTTAGGCTAATTTCCTCCTTTCCATCCCTCTTAGCCTCACATTCTGAAACAAACTCTCATAAACCCATGGGGACCAGCCCTGAAGAAGGTTTATGTGTTTGTGGGAGGAAAGCGAAGAGCTCATCCCAGCCTCACAGCTGTTCATTTTGGGGACACCACCCCAGTGGGGAAACTGAGGGCTGGGTTCCTATACCCCCGCCTTCATCCCCTCATGATTCACACGATGGTTTCCTGTTCACATCGGGAGGCAAGCCTTGGGGAGGGAAGAAGGTGATGAAAGCTTTGGAATTCTTGAAATAAGTAAGAAGTAGTCCATTGATTTCTGTGTGGTTTTTGGATTGGCTAGATTTAACATTCCCAGGGCTGAGACTGAGGTGTGCTCCCTATCTCTGACCTTTTCCAAGGGCCATTCATGCAGAACTGAGGAAAGGTGTACAATTCCGCTGAAGGGCATCGTCTGACTGTGGAAATGGTCATGTTTTTACTGACACAGCTTCACCCGATAGCCTACAGCTGATTCCCCTAGCCCCAGCTCAGGGAGGTGCCCTTGCCCTGAGAATGGGGGAGACCTCCCACCAGCCTCTGGTCTTGGGGTAGTGGGTCTCTGCTCAGTTCCCTGTCAGCTCCCCAGGAGGCTGTCCCACCATGCCCACCACTCAGGTTGGAGGAGGAGGGGCTGAGGCGGGCTGGCAGTGGCAGCCTCTCACCGAGCTGAGGGTTTGGATCTGCCTCATGCATAGTGCCCCTGAGGGAGGGACTGAGGCAGTGGGGAGCTGCCCACTTAGCCCCTAGACCAGAAGCCCAGACCGCCATTATTTGCTTTTGCTAATAGGTCTTTGTCCCTTTGATCTAGAGGAGGCAAGAGGCTTAAGTAGCAGCGGCCAGGAGAGAACAACAGAGCTGCAGGAAAATGGGAGAGGAGAGTTGGGCAGATAGGAAATTCTAAACAGAGGAGGGCCTAGTCGGGGCAGAGATGGGGGGAGGAGCCGGCAGGGTGCAGGGCAACCATAGGTCCTCCTTGGTTGGGGTCAAGCAGCCCATCTCTGGAAATCTCTGCCTCAGTCCTGCCCGAGGTACATGGGGATGTAGGGCAGAGCCCTGGACAATGGGAATGGCGAGCCCCTGAGACCTCAGGCGTCATAGTGGCCCTCCCAACTCTGGCCCTCTGGCCTCCACACACACCTCCAGGGAGCAAAGCCGAAGTGGAGAAGGCAGGCCTGAGCGGTGGTCATAGCTCAGACCTAGAGGCCTGGACGGTGTGGAGTTAATCAGGAGGCTACCAGGGCACTCAGTAAATCCTCGCACCCCATTGCTACTCCCTAGGAGGGCTAAAGAAAAAGCCCCAGAGAACTCAAGGGAGAAATATCTAGGGCTAGGGGAAGTGTCAAGCCCCATCATCCCCACCCCAGAGGACAGACAGGTTGAGGCGCCTGTGGATGGGCAGCCAGCTGGACTAGGCAGGGTTCCCAACAGTGGGGAGGCAGCTGAAGGAAGGGAACCCTGCTCTGTCCTAGAGTTGAGGGGAGGGCAGAAGGCCAGGGTGGGGCCCACAGGGGTCAGTGAAGACAGGGCCACTCACTGGGGGCCAGAGAGTTCCAGCAGGCAGAAAGATCATTATTGTGCTTATGGACACAGCAGCTCCATGGCTCCAAGAGCGCGAGCAGGCAGTTTTTAGGCACTAGAAGATTTCTGTGATGCGGTTCTAGGTCCGTGAATGAGACGTCAGCCACTGACTGCACCCGCTGGCAATTCCAACCCAGGCAGCTTCCGGCCAGGGTCAGGCGAGGGTCTCTTGGCTGACAGAACCTGCAGCTGAGTCCCCAGGAGAAGGGAAAG
>NW_006160005.1:3969642-3971914 GCF_000334495.1 Tupaia belangeri chinensis | reverse complement strand
AGGAGTTGGAGAAGGGGGTGGGGGTGAGAGTGGGACTAGCCCCTCTCCTCACTCCCTTTTTTCTTCTGGAAGAGTGACGGCACTCGCTCCAGATCCCAGGTCTGAGCGTGTTGGACTGGGCCCTAAAGGCTGTGTCCCTGGGGGTATGGCTTTCTGGGCAATGGTCACCCACCCCCATCTCCTATGGAGGGGACAAAGGAAGGGAGAATTTCAAGGCTGGAAGCTCTGCTCCTGGCCCCTCCCGCCCCCTGTCCTGTCCCGCCCCGCCCAACAGCCCAGCCCTGCCCTGCCGGTCACACGGTCACTTCGGTCTTGCTGGCTGTGTAGCAGGTGTGGTGGCCCGGGATGTAGTGCAGCTGCTCCACCGTGTTGTGTCTGCGTGAGGCAAAGGCGTGGCGCTTGGCTGCTGTCTGGCTCTGGCCCAGGGTGGCGTAGGAGTTATTGGAGGCACTGGGATGGGAGTGCATCTTGGTCATGCGGTAGCGGTCCAGCACAGGCGTGGACACAAAGACGTCCGTGTGCGAAATGGCCCTCGACAGCGACTGCTCAGGGAAGGCCGTCCGCTCGGGGGACAGCAGCGGGTCCTGGGAGTGCAGGCGCTCCGTGGACAGCAGCTGCTCATCAGACAGAATGCGGTCGTAGGGCATGCTGAACTCGTCGGGCAGGCGGCGCTCTGGGGACAGAACCCTGTCCTGGGACATGGCCCGGATGGGCCTGCGGGGTCGTTCTCGTGGCAAGGGCTTCTGTTGTGACATCTGGATGACGTTGAGGGGCAGGGTGCCGCGGGCAGCCAGGTCAGGCAGGTGGCGCCTTCTCATGTAATACTCATCAGCCTCCTTGTCGGCTGCAGGAGAGAGACAGAGAGAAGGCAGTTGGGGTCACACAGTAGCCAGGACTTAAGTAGAACCCTGCAGCCCTCCTGCTCAGTCACAGACCCAGGAAATCTTTAGAAGGAGTATAGTCAAGCCCTTTTGATTTATGGATTAGGGCATGGGGGCTAGGACAGATGAAGTCAGTGCTTTTTCATTGAATGTACAAATCATTTCCTGGGAGGAGGGGTTGTTAAATGCAGATTCTGATTCAGTGGGTCTGGGGTGGGTCAAAGAACTTGCATCTCTAACAAGCTCCCCTCTGGTCTATGGACCACCTGGAACAGTGTGTAGTTAGGAGACTGTAAGATCTGCAGGGAGTCGATGGCAAGTCTGCACCCTGAGCTCCCTCTGCCCTGTGCCATATCTACTACACCACAGTCCTGAAACAGAATGGCCCCTAGTCTTGCTAAAACACCCAAGTAGCAGCTGGCAGTTTCCCAATAAGGCCCAGAGCCTATTTCCAGGGAAGCTGGGTCATAGAACCAGCCTTGTGCTAGAATGAAGTAAGATGCTCCAAGTCAGAGCCACTTGTGAAAATACATAGTGAGTAAATTAGGAACATAGTAACACTTTCTCTGGAGTAACAGCCAAAGCACAGGTAGCCATGGACATCCGACTGCCTACAGCCATGTATTTAGCCTACCCACACCTACCTATGCCCATGACACAGACAGTCCAGAATAACCCTGTATATGCTCCCCCTCTTCTCCACCCAGCAGGTTCACCACACTCACACTATCCTTCGTGCCCTGGAACTCAGCCAGGACACGCACAAACCTACATGGCCCTGAATCAGACATTCTCAGGAATGTCTGCCTTGCAGCAGACAGCCTTCCAGGTCTCCACAAGGTGTGAGAATATTGCCCACTCCTCAGTTGCCCAGGAGGGGTCACTGCTGGGTATATCCTTCCCCCTGAGCCACATGCCCTCATCCTGGGGAATCCAACAGATTTCTCAGATCACCAGGGACCTCCATTCTAGCCATAGAAATGCGACATTCCACCCTGGAGATGGCTGATGTGGACTTGGGCTGAACTTCCATTGGCGAGATCTCTGTAACTTCAAGCAAATGTTTAGCCATGGGACTCCAGCTGCAGCTGACTGGTCATTGAAATTAACTCAGGGGGCAGACCAGCAGTTGGTGTAATGGCTATGTCGCTGAACTCCCACATAGTCGATTGTGGTTCAAGTCCTGGACCTGGTGGCTTAAACTCATGCTGGGTGCATGTGTGTGCATGCCCAAGATCCTGAGAGGAGGATGGAGGAGAAGGGATTGTGGCATGGCCATCCCCCTGGGGGGTGATTTCTCACTTTGTGTCTCTCTGTCTCTCTCTTTCTCTTTCTGGCGAGCGCACATGCCCTATGCGCTCTCAAAAAAAAAAAAAAAAAAAAAAAAAAAA
>NW_006160005.1:3927347-3969329 GCF_000334495.1 Tupaia belangeri chinensis | reverse complement strand
CCCCTAAAAAAAAAAAAAAAAAAAAAAAAAAAAGAAAGAAAGGAAGAAACTCATGGGGAAATTCAGGAGATCTATGAATCAGAAAGCCAGGAAAGAAAAGTTGTCCCTTCAGGTACTTTCCTTTTTAAAAGAATTATTTATTTTGGACCAGCAGGTGGGATCAGGGTTAAGGTGCAGGACTCCTATGTGGTCTTCTACTATTCAAGTCCCAGACCTGGAGGCTTGAAACTCATGCCAGATACATGTGTGTGCATGCCCAAAATCCTGAGAGGAGAAAGGAGGAGAAGGGATTGTGGTGTGGCCATGCCCATGGAAGGGGATTTCTCGCTTTCTGTCTCTCTGGTGAGCGCACACACCTTAATAGCAAAAATCTCTCTCTCAGAAACAAAATACTTATTTATTTAATTTTATTATAATAATAATTATTATTATTAATTTGCTATAGGGCATGTGTGCTCGACAGAGAAAGAGAGAGAGGGAAAGTGAGAAAGCAAGCAATAGAAATTTATGACTTTTGAGTAAAACATTACTGTCTTTTTCTTTACTATGCTTTGTTTTCCCAATTTAAGGATTGTGCTTTCTTTTGAGTTATTGATAGGCTTAGCAATTTGTTAAAATTTTTTTTCTTCTTTTTTGTGTTTCTTTAAATGGAAACATAAACTTTTCTCCCTTCCTGACCCCTCTGGAATTGGAAATATTTGGGAGTTTTCTTATTTTTGTGGCAGAAGGGTTATTTGCATAAGTTCAGTAATCCCTGTTGCCTTGAATCAGAAATTAGAAATACTCATTATTGGACAGGGCTTTGACTGGAATGTCATATCTGAAGATTAAACGAGAAAATTATGGAACTAAGGTAAATCTCAAGTAAGCCAATGGAAGCGCTTGGAAAGATGGCTGGCACCCTGAACAGTTCTGCCTGGCAGAGAGGATTAGAGAATCTATATGAAAGAATTTGTACCATAAAATAACCTGGATTTTTCCAGTCCCACATTGTAATCAGTAGAGATTGCAAAAGAGCAGCTGCAACCAGAGGTTTATCTTGCGGAAGACTTTGAAGAAAGAAAAAGAGACTGATCATTGCTGGCAGATGGTATATCACAGAATACTGGGTAGGCAGGGCTGAATTGAGAAGGTTCCTGTGTGAATGGTGTGTTGGGTGTTTGCTTTTCAACAGTCTGAGGAGTTGATATGTAAATATTTTCTCAAAAATATTTAAAACCATACTGTCTCTGTTATAGAGTCACAAACAAAACAGTAACAAGTATGTTGATAATTATCTTTAAATTCAGTTTCCTGAAATTTTGAAAGTTGTTTATTAACTGTCAAGAACTCTGGAGTAAGAGCAATTTTTTTTTTATATGTAAAGCAAATGTTTGTGGGAAAATGTAAAAATGAATAAATGTTAAAAAAAAATCTGCAAAGGTGCTGACTGTAGATGGTGGAGGCCAACAGGGACCAATCCCCACAAAGGCAGCACCATATCTGGGCACTGCCCAAACATCTGACAGCACGTCTCCCTGCCTTAGCAGCTCTCTGTGTGGAACATGCCATGGAATTGTGGCAGCAGGGCCTGTCTGCCCACTATTGCTTGCTTCCTCCCTCACCCCCCCAGAGTTAGCAGGGACCATTCGCCTGGTCTAATAGACTGCAGGAAGGCCTCCAGGGGAGGGCCACTGCGGTGCCTCTAGTGGTTTAGCTCACTCACCGCTCCTCTGGCTTCTCCTTGTCCTCCAACACAGGTTTTTAATCCTCCCAGAACTGAAGAGAGGATGGAAGGAAGGAATGGGTCTGAGAGGAGACTTTCTGTGTCTTAGACAAAGTTCTAAGGAGATCTAGAGACACAGGATATGTTTCTTTCTTTTTTGGTCTTTATTGTGCCAACTCTTCTGAGAAGAATGTTGGGGGCTAGGGGATGCTAGGCAGTCTGTTCAGAAGGCAGGGAGGTTGGAACAGTGAAGGGATCCAGGAGAGCTGGCCTCCTGCCTCTGTGAAGAGCACACGCTGGAAAATCCCAAAGCCTCTTGTGGCCCAGTCTCTGTAGTCTCACAGTCACAACCATGTAACTGCTCTACACTCTTTTTTATTTTCACTCTCTAAGAGCATTTAAAGGAATCTCATTATGTCTTTTTAAAAAGATTTATTGATTTAATTTTATTTGTAGTTATAATAATAATTATTATTATTAATTTGCTATAGGGCATGTGTGCTCGACAGAGAAAGAGAGAGAGGGAAAGTGAGAAAGCAAGCCACCAAGTCTGGGATTTGAACCACAGATGGCCATGTGGGAATCCAGCACCTTAACCACACTGCACCACCTGCTGGTCCCAAGGCACTTTCTTTTTGTTAAAAAAATATTTCTTTTTAATGTTATTTATTAAGTAGATTTCATTTGAGTAACTCCTCCAGGGACTTTCTTAAACTTTTAGCATCTTAAACCTATTGATGCCCAGAGACTCCCCAGACTCAAAGGGCAGAATTAGGATAAACTGGGCTTGATTTATTTAATTGGTGAAACAGAAAGTATGTGGGGGAGGTAGGGAGCTCAGATTGTCAAGGCATGTTGGCTGGGTTAGAGTGGGAGCTGGCTTATAGGTCTCTGGGGAGTTCAAAGAATGCACTGGCCATTGCTAGCCTTCCTATCAGAAGACGGAGAGCAAGAAAGGCCTATAGTTTGAAGAAGGTGGGTCCGAAACAGAGCTGGGGAAAGGCTTCCTCTTGTGGGTAAACTTCAACTCTTATGTGTGATCCGAGAACTCTCCCCTCTAGTCTCTTAAGGGAAGGGTGGACTCAGGTCATACAGAACACAAACAAGAGGCTTGCCTGTTCTCTTCCTTCATCCCTCAGCTCCCTCTCTGTTCTTGGGATTCCACACCTGTCTTCTTAGGTATGGGGCAAAAGTATGAGACACAGTGGGTGTCTCTGAGGCCCTGGGGACAGACCCCAACCTTGTGGAAATCCAACTTACTTAGCCTCTTCAGAGACGAGTACTTGCTGGGGTTGGTCTTCACTGCAGACTCGTAGGATGGGGGCAGGTGGGCCAAGTTCTGGAATGAGCGGGAGAAGGAGAGGTCGTAGGGCTCTGTGGCCGATGTCAGGATATTGTTCATCCGTGGCTTCTCTGCAGTAAAAGGAGGGGCACATGAGTGAGGCTGGAGGCCGAGGCAAGCAAGAAGCGAGGTCCAGGCTCTCTTGATTTTGTCCCTTGTCCCTGACTAAAGTGCCAACTGCCTTTCTAGCCCGCTGTCCTAGGACACATGTGATGCAGGTGATTCAGTTTCCCTTGCGCTAAGCTCCAGTGTCAACAAGTCTGGGCAGGTGCTGTGTTAGTTGTCACTGGTTGTCATGACAGCTTCTTGCTCCATGAAAACCAGACTCAATCCTGAGACTTAAGAGTGGATCCCTTCTTCCAGTACATCACTGGGTGGCCTGATGAAAATTTAAGCCCGATGGAGCAGAGAGGTATTGCAACACCTGCTTTTAAAAAGTTCCTACCTTTTCCAGTATGTGTAGGCAAACCTGGTTCTCCAGCTCAGCAAAAAAAACCCTGGGTTTGCAGGGTCTGGAGTAACTTACCTTGGCTATATATGCTTAGATGAACTGGGCCTAGGACCCAGCTCTACTGAGGTTCCCACTCACACACCATTGTGATGTCATTCTACTACTTATATAGCCGTGTCCTCCTGGGCTTCCCCAAACTGCACACATGACAAGCCACTGTGAGGTACACAACCACTTTACTTTACATCAATTCCTTTCTCTGGAGCCCCTTTAGCCACCTCTAAGTTGATGGAAAAGAGAGTGTACTCAAAAGGCTTAGCACTTCATTCCCCGTTTCTCCCTCCCCTGAGATACAGCCTTGAGACTGTGAAAGCTGAAGAGAGGAAAAAGGATACTGTTCAATGCCACATCTGGGAAAAAGAATGGGGGAAGGGATAAAAGAAAAGGTACAAGGGAAATGAAGTGGCTAATGCGGACACAGTGCAGAGCGAGCTGGGCTCTGGGGCCAGACTGGGAATAACATGGGAGAGGGAAGTGGGACTGTAGAGGAGGCAGGGCTGGGTGAAGGGAGTGGTAGTGAAGATGAGGGGACAGCAAGGGATGGAGATCCTGGGAAGGGAGATGAGTATGCCCGGTGCTTGGCTAGCTGGCTGGAAGAGGAGCAGCCACAATGAGAAGTCAAGTGTTAGTTGGGGAAAACAGTGGTAGAGTCCCAGAAATGAGGTAGATAGGAGGCTACAGCCTGAGTGCATCATCCCTCCATCCTATTCAGTTTGAAGGCCAAAGTTCCAAGAAGAGGTAGACTCTAATTTTGGACAAAGGTATAGGACAGCAGTGTGGGGTCCCCCATGCCCCTTGGCAAAGAGAGTGCTAAACCATGGAAAGCAGGGATTCTGTGGACCATGGGAGAGAAAGAAACTCTCCTCACACTTGTCAAGGGAAGTTCCAAGCACAGGAACTCCTGGCTTCTCTGTCCTTTTCTGCCTACATTTTCACTCCCAACACTGGGGATCAAGCCAGGGGAACTCAGCCAACGAGCTGGTGTTCACGCCAGCTCAGTACATATGTGAGGGGGTGAGGGATGCTCTACATCCCTGAGAGATCAGAACATGCTGTGCAGAAGAGCCTCCCTGGCATGGATCAGGACTAATGCCAGGAAGGGGGGCAGGCAGGAGGCTGGGAGTGCTGTTCCCAAAGCTGGGTGATAACCACTCATCTCTCAGCTCTTGCGTCTTCACATGTGGTAATGCTAGCGAAGGACGACCTTTCCCTGCCTGTTGGCATCACACTCCCACCAAAGAGCCTCAATCAGCTTGTCTAGTTCCAAATGCAATGTTTCTGGCTACTGTTGTCCTCCTGAGCCAAGACCGGCTTGCTCTTGCCCTCTTTCTCCACCGTAACTGGCCTGCCCCTTGCTCAATGCCCTTTCTCCTGTGGAAATGCCCTCTTTGCCTCTTCCTCCATTCCATTCTCCCTTCATACAGGGCTCTTCACTATAATAGTGTCAATACCTTTTCAGCCCACAGTGACATCTGCTCTTTTGAGCCTATATTGCTCTTCTAGTTGATTCCACCCAGTTGAGTATCTGAATGATCTCTGATCATTTGACTTGGGCTGGTATTGCTGAGCTCCAAAGATTGTAATCACCTTGACAGAAATCTTGATTTCTAATTTTTTTGATTCCTTCATAGTGCTTGGCCCCCGAGTAAGGATCCCAATAATGACCTTTGGTTAATCAAGTAGACATAGGCCCCTCCCCTTTTAATAGTCATTCTGTCAGCTCCTGGGAAAAGTGCAACATCCAAGCAAGGAATGGAGATACAACTGTGAGCTGCAGAGACTGGGTCTCATCTATTCTCACCCCCTTGCACCAGTTGGACGAGGAAAAACAGACAAAGGAGGAGGAAAGAATGACCCCTCCTTTTGTATTCAGGGGTCTCTGCTTGGTTTGCTCTTTCTGGGAAAACTCAGCTCGATAGTGACTGAGCATGTAGGAGCTCTCCTCAGTTGCCTCTCCTGGCTCCTCTTCCTGTGGCTGCTTCGTCACCATGGGCATCCCCCAGGCTCCCTGCCTCTGCCTTCTGCCTTTCTCCTTTTGTATTCTCACACAGAGTGCCTGGCTTCTAGTACTGTGTCTAAAGCTTACACCTTCACCTTCCAAACTTCATTTCTGCATTCTTGACTGTCGGTTAAATGGTTTCTCTTGCATATCCTATGGTCATATCAAACTCTGGCTGTCCAAATCCAAACTAGGTATAATAACCCATCTCTTGTACACATTGGCTGTTTTCCTGATACTTTGGATTGTGCTAATACTCACCCACCTTCGTTCTTCTAATCAACTTTGGCTCACCAATTTACACAGAATTGGCTCTCATCGGCCATATTCAGCTCATAAGGAAGCGTTCCCAGTTCTTTCTTCAAAATGTTTCATATCTCAACCCTCCTTTCTGTCCCCACTGTCATCATCACCACTGGCATCAGCCTCTTTTCACTGAGCTCTCCAATTTCACCCAGTTCTAATTTTTCTTAGACCCCACAGCCTGACACATCTGATTATACTGTGCTTTCATTACACATTTCCACCAGGAGAACAGCACTGGCAGAGTGCATCAAAATATTCCACTCCTCTACTTTTTATTAAAGTTAATTTTTTAAAAATATTTGCCAGAGGGTATATGCACTTAATAGAGATAGAAGAGAGAGGAAGAAAGCACCCTTCTCCCCTATGGGGTGTGGTCATGTTGTAATCCCTTCTCCTCCATTTCTCCATTCTGTTGAGATTTTGAGCATACATGCACCCAGTGTGTTTTTCAAGCTGCCAGGGCTAGGCCTTGAACCATGCAGTTGGCCATGTGGACTCTAGCTCTATTAACCACTAGGTCATAGGGCAGGCTTTTAAAGTTAATTTTCAAATTTTTATTTCTTTCATGATAGAATCAGGGAGAGAAGGCAGAGAAAGAGAGAGACACCCAACAGGGTCTTCATGCTATAATCTACCCCAGCTTCAGTCAGTTAAGATCACGTGCACACACACATGCCCAGTGTGCATAAGGAGACTTCAGGATGCAAACTCAGGACCTTCCCATGTGGGTGCATGCAGCACCATGGAGTGCTGTGTTACTGCTGCACCATGGCTACAACTCTCCTCCTACTTATAATGTCCCTCATCTTCAATGTTGAGGCACAGTGTGATCTGACATGCTGGGTTGTAGAATTTATCTTTGCTTAGAGTTTTTCTCTCACTAACACTTTAATGATGTTTTCACTCTTTTGCAGCAAAGAGACAAGAATGATAGTTCACAATTTACATGGCTGTCTTATGTTCTATCCAGTTTTGAGCAGGTACCAAAAATAGTTTTCCTCTGCAGCTCCCAGTGTGGAATTGTGATATGGTGGGAGGATGTTAAAAGTGAAGAAGGAAACATGGTTTTGCAACCCTTTGGCACTACCCTAATGTTCCTCTACTCGGTAGCTTGCAGCCTCTTCCCCTGCCAAGAATCAAAAGGCCATATCAGTTTTGAGTTTCATCAAATCTTTGTTAGTTTGGGATGATCAAGCTAGCTTCATGTCATTCATAAATGATACCACGAGTAGCTTTGGGCAAAGGGGAGTGTCACACTCTGCTGTGGACATACGACATTTATCACAGCCAGATGTAATGTAGATGGCAAGTAGACATGGGTTAAGAAAAGGTCCAGCTTCTTGGGAAACTCAGTGGTGTGGTGGTCAAGGTGGCTTTGTGGATCCCACAAAGCCCACCACACAGTTCGAGTCTGACTCTGTAGCTTGAAAAACATGCTGGGCATGTGTTTGTGTGTGTGAGTGTATCTGTGTGTGTTCCAACACCCCCAAGGGGAGAATGGAGTAGAAGGGATTGTGGCTTGGCCATTACCATGGAGGTGCTTTCTCACTTCCACTCTCTCTGTCTCTCTCTGGTGCACATGCCCTATTGGAAACTAAAAGAAAGAAAGAAAAGGAGAAAAGGAGAGAGAGAGAGGAGAGAGAGAGAGAGAGAGAGAGAGAGAGAGAGAGAGAAAAGAAGAAAGAAAGAAAGAGAGAGAAAGGGAGAGAAAAAAAAAAGGGTCTTGCTTCTTCCTATTCTGTTTATGACATAAGATCACCCTTGATGTCTGAGATATAAACACCAAGGTCACAGTAGTCTAAAAGTGAGAGTGAAGCACTGTGGCCCTGAAGGAGGTCAGGGTATGGGCCCTTACATTTCTCTAGCTTCAGTGAGTTAAGGTCATATGTCTGATGGCCTGAAAATCAAAGTCGTTAGAACAGAGCCACTTGAAATGAGGATGGAGTGAATGCCAAGTGCTCTCAATCATCTCTCACCACTGGAGGGATCAATGCCGAGTGCTCTCAATCATCTCTCACCACTGGAGGGATCTGGGTAGCACTGCTTAAATGGTTATAGTGATAAACCTCAAAATAGTTATACTATCATAGAAAGTCATAGAAAAGACACTTTTAAAGAAGAGTTCAGGCAATCCACTGTCTCTTATAGCGCTCTATAACAGTACCTCTCTTTACCTCTAATGTGCTTTTCTAGCTTTTTGGAAGGACTTCTAAGAAAGGCAGGTGACAGTGCATTAAGCCCAGAGAACTTTCCCCTGGTATTTTCTGTCTCCTTCTGCATCAAGTCTTCCTTTATCACCATGGTGACCCACCTACTCAAGACCTTCCCTGGATCTAGCTGACCAGTCATGGAGGCTTTGTTGGGGTAGGAGTGGGTGTAGGAGGAGAAGAATGGAGACCAGGGAACATTTAGCAAGTCTGAGGACATGAGGAAGGAATTGGGCAGGGGAAGTAGATTCTTGTGTGCGTGTGTGTGTGTGTGTGTGTGTGTGTGTGTGTGCATGTGTGTGTGTCTGGCAAGAGAAATGGTAGGGCATGGTTAGCCAAGAAGAGGATGCCCCAAGCTAAAGAGCTTACATCTTATGAGACTATGATGTATCCTCAGTTCTTTCGACAAAGGTGACTGGGTGCATCCTGAGATGTAGCAAGCAGACATGAACTGTCTGCTGCCTGGGAATAGGAGTTCTGGATCCCTAGGCTGTTATGTCTTTAAATGACACAGCTATATAAATATACATATACATATATATATATATATATTTAATTGCCAGAAGTTACACATACTCACATACTCACATACTTACCAGAGAGAGCCAGAGAGGAGGTGGTGGGAGCTAAGAAAATACCCCTAATAAGGTATAGTCACACCACAATCCTTTCTCCTCCATTTCTCCAACCTGTCAGGATTTGGGCACACACACATACATTCCTGGTTTGTTTTTTAAACCACCAGAGTGGGATTTGACCTGTAATCAGACATGTGGGATCCATTCCTTAACCACTATGCCATGAGGCTGGCTCAATAGCTGGACATTTCAAAAGCGTTTCCTTTAATTAATGATTAAAGAAGCACACATCAGTTGAACAAACTAATCTATTAACAGAGTCATAGTTGACAAAGCCTGAAGTTCAAGGAATTGGGGAGTTCTACAATTACTTGAGTGAAAATTTGCCTTCTGCTAAAGTGCACTTCAACATTGTATTACTGCCCCAACTCAACACTTTTAAAACGTTTACATACAGAGAGAGAAAGAGAGAGAGAGAGAGAGAGAGAGAGAGACCCAATATGGTCCCCATGTCTCAATCCACTCCCTGTCTCAGCCACCCAGTATTATCATGGGCATGTATGTGAGTGCTTGGTGTATCTTTTTTTTCTCTCTCTCTCTTTTATTTTATTTTATTTATTTTTAAAAATTTTTTTGGAGAGGTTTTCGCTATAGGGCGCGTGCGCTCGCCAGACAGACAGAGAGAGACATAGAGACAGAAAGCGAGAAATCACCCCCCAGGGGGGATGGTCATGCCACAATCCCTTCTCCTCTATTCTCCTCTCGCGATCTTGGGCATGCATGCACGCACACGCGCCTGGCGTGAGTTCTAAGCCACCGGGTCCAGGACACGAACCGCGGTCGACTATGTGCGAGTCCAGCAACATAGCCATTATGCTAACTGCTGGTTCCCAGTGCTTGGTGTATCTTCAGATGTACAAACCCATGACCTTCCATGTCGGTCTGGCAACACAGAATATTGTGTTACCACTATACCACTGTCCAGTCCTTCAATTCAATATTCAATTCTAGTTTTTTGTTGGCATATACACCTAATTCCAGCTAAAACAAAAGGAAGAGAAAGTAAGGTCTTTGCCTTCGTTTACCGAAACGATGAATGACAGCTTTGCCATCTTTGCAGGGCTAGAATTTTCTTCCATGTCCTTAAATCCTGTTATAGAAAACATTTTTCCTACCCTCAGCATCATACTTTCTGTCTACTCATTCTCTAGCTCCTTCATTATATCATTTTTCTATTCCCTAAACATTGGGGCTCCATATGACTCAGATACCTTTGTAGCAATATCCATTCTACTCCAAAACTCTCCCCTCTTGTCCAGATTGACAGTTTCCAACCTGCACCTCTAGCCTGAGGTCCACCTAATCTGTAAGGTTAGATTTTAAAGTATTTATGGACATCACCTTGAAATTCCTCCCTTACCCTAAACCTTTAAGTCCCAAAGTGAGCTCTTGATTTAGTTTCCAGTGGTGACGCATCTGCCATGAGCTACTAGTCTATGGGCTTGGAACATGAAACCTGTCTTCTTCACCATTTCCCTCCTTTTGTCTTTATAACCGGTGAGTCCCAAAGTCCTCTTCCTATAGCCATCCTCTAAATCCAGGCCTATAACGTATCTGTCAAGATTCCTCTTACTTCTACTGCCTGGCCATTCCTAAGACAAATCATCCAGTAAACTCCTATGAGACAAAATTTCCCAAACCAGTGCTGGTCCTAGTGGTTAAAGGAGCCAGATCCCACATGGCTGACCACACAGTTTGAATTCCCCCACTTATGCATGCATGCCCTAAATCCTGACAGGATTGAAAAATGAAGAGGAAGAGATTGAGGCACAACCACATCCCCTTGGGAGGTGCCTTCTCCCTCTCCCTCTGTCTCTCTCTAGTGGTCACATACACTCTCTGGCAAAAAGAGTTTAAAAGAATTTTCCCAAACCACCAATGGAATCAGCACATCATCCCTTTGGTTAGAATGGACTGTTTAAATAGTCAAGAACACCACCCAATGAGGGTGTGGGTTTGATGAGTAGGCCAGCATTTTGCACATGAAGACAGATTAAAGTTATAGCCAGGGAGGGAACTATTTGTCATACGTTGAATCCTTTCTTTTTCTTTTCTTTCTTTCTTCCTTCCTTTTTTTTTTTTAAGGTTTTTGGCATAGGTCACATGCCCTCACTGGAGAGAGACAGGGAGAAGGAAAGTGAGAAATCACCTTCCAGGGAGGATGATCATTCTACAGTCTTCTCCTCCAGTATCCTCTCAGGATTTTGGGCACGCGCGCACGCACACACACACACACACACACACACACACGTGTGTCTGCAAGGGACAATCCAGGAAGGGAGATAAAAAATATTTTTCCTCTGCTTCTCATCTAGAGGTAAAGAGAAAACTATTTTATTGTCTTGTTGTTTGGCTGGTTTATTTGGTGGTTGGTTTTTAGCAATATGGCAGCATCACAGAGACAATTTCAAGAAGTGAGACGACCCATCTTAAGCAGTGAAGAGTGGCAGTTAGTGAAAAACGCTTCTTGCCTTTCATCTCAGAGTCTATGTGTCACTAGGAAAGGGTTATGGATAATTCAGATTCAGTGAATGATTTCTTGTAACCAGAGGTCAGGGGGTGGCACAACTGGATTTACGTGGGAAGGTTCTGGGTTTGTGTCCAATGATCTCCCTGTGTATATCACCATACACATGTGTGGCCATGATTCAGGCTGGCTAGACTGGGAGTAGAAGGTGGTATGAAAACCCTGTTGAGGGTGCTTGTCTCTCGCTTTGTCTCTCTCTCATGGGTGAAATTTAAAAACCTAAAAACAGGCAGACCCTTAAATTTCTTAAAACCAAATTGTGCTCCCTGCCCTGTGCTAAACACTTTCATATGCATTCTTTTTAAAAAAACATAATAATTCTCACAGTGGTCTTTATTTGAATGGAGAGTATAATAGAGTAGAATGAATATATGATATTTTCCAACCACTGTAGAAAATTCTTTAAATACCTTAATTGAAATCTTTCATATATTTTTTTTCTTACACAAACAGAAATCACAAACAGAACAAATTTAGAAACTTGTAAATAAGTACAGCAGTTTTCTTTTGGTTGAATCTCGCTTAAAATGTTTTAAAATGTTTTCCTAACATTTGATATTTTTTTCCAACCTACCTTGCCACGTAGGAGAAAAATTTCAAATTGAGTATAAAGATTAAAATTAAAACTTCCCTAAAATAACTACTGTGACATTTTGTTGTATTTCCTTTTATCTCCCACCATTCATAAATGACTCTGTGCGTCCTTACGTATGCATGCATACACATACATTTAAAAAAGATCGCAATGAATAATTTTGTGTATATGTCACTTTGTACACAGACTACAGTTTTTTTCTTCTTTAAATAAAACACTGGAATTTGATCCCCATACTTGTATAAAATAATGGTATGATACTTTACTGCAGCATTTTTATAGAGGCAAACATGGGGAGACAACATTCATATTTACCTGTATATATATATACACACAAATAAAAATATGTAGTTTCCCATGAGCATGCTCCATATACTACCTTAATCTGTTCATACTCAATAAATAGCATATTTGAATATATTTTATGTTCTGAAATATTTTTCAAAATATATGGTTTCACAATGGTTTTTCTGTAGCATAGTTTATATTTCTTGCTATATGATTTATGCATAATTTATTTAAGCACAATGTATTTAAGTATTCCCCTATTTTTTATATTTAGATTATTTAAAAGTGTAATAGTGTTATACCTAACCACATTGAACACAAATCTTTGGTCATGGCTCATTTTCTTAGGCCAATACATAAAAGCAACATTTCTAGATCAACGCACTGACAACTGCCTGGTGACAGATTTCCTAATATTGAAATCATTCATCTATTCCTGGGAAATACCCAATTTGATCCTAGCACCTTCTTTCATTAACTCTCTGGGTTCTGTTTGCTTATAATTAATTCATGGTTAAGAGAGCCAGATCTCGCATGGCTTACTGTGCCATTTGAATCCCATCCCCAGTGGGTGCTTGTGCATGTGTACAGGTGTGTATATATGCATATATATGAATTAAGTATATATAAAGTATATAGTATTTATATTACACATATATATTTATGTACATGTATCTATTCAGACGCATACATTTGTATTTACTCATTGCAGTATTGTTTAGATGTGTGCATACACATATATGTAAGGACATGCATACATATATATATATGTATACACACACACACAAGCATATATTTATATATGTTTATGGAGTGAGAGAGGGCAAGGACACACAAATTTGTTTTTTTGTGTGTGTGTATGTGTGTTACCATAGTCAAGTTTTTGTAGCAAGATAATGATCTGGGGGCCAACGGGAGGTGCAGTGGTAACAAAATGCTCTGTGATGCAGAACCCACATGGAATGGTCCTGGTCTCATGTCCTGAGGCCTCCCTGAGCAAGCTCAGCATTTGCATGCCCATGATCCAGGCTGGCTGAGGCTGGCCGTGAATAACAGAGTCGAGACTTTGTTGGAAGTACCTCTCCTTCTCATTCTGTTTGTGTCTCTCAGAAGAAATACATAAATAAGCATTTAAAAATATCTAGGACCAACCAGTGGTATGGTGGTTAAGGCACTGAATCTCACATGGGTGACTATGTTCGAGTCCTAGACCCAATGGCTTGAAAAATCAGTTACATGTGTGCATGCCCCATATCCAAGGAGAAAGGATTGTGGTGTGGCCATTTTCTCTGGGGGTGCTTTCTCCCTTTGGCAAGTACACATGCCCTATAGTAAATTAATTAATTAAATATGTATCTCTATCTCTCTATATATATACACACACACAACCACCTACCCACACGCATGCACACACACACACACACACAAACACACACACACACACATGATTCTGTAAAGCTAAGTGAATAGCTTTCCATCTTCCTATATTCCTTTTTTTTTTTGAGAGGTTTTTGCTATAGGGCGTGTGCGCTCACCAGACAGACAGAGAGAGATACAGAGAGAGAAAGCAAGAAATCACCCCCCAGAGAGGATGGCCACACCGCAATCCCTCCTCCTCCATTCTCCTCTCGGGATCTTCGGCACGCACGCACACGCGCCCGGCGTGAGTTTTAAGCCACCGGGTCCGGGACTTGAACCACGGTTGACTATGTGGGAGTCCAGCGACATAGCCATTACGCTAACTGATGGTCCCCTTACTGTATTCCTTGAAGCTATTAATATGGCATGTGAAATATCTGTTCTTTGGATGTTTGAAGGAATGCAAGAAGAAAAATATCTGGTGTCTTTTGGGAGAACCTTTTATTAGCATAGTACTAAAGGCTTGGCTTGTGTTATTTCATTGACCAGACAACAACTTTGGGTAGCAGATGTTGTTATTATTGTGTATTTAGAGGTAAGAAAACTGAGGTTTGGAGAGATTGGACTATTTTGCCCAATGCTACATAGCTAGCAGGTGAAGCTAGGTTTCATACCACGCAGGCTGCTGTTATAGCCCACATTTTTTTGTTTTGTTTTTGTTATTGGGTGTGTGCTCCCATCAGAGAGAGACAGAAAGGTAGAGAGAGAGGGAAAAGGAGAAATCAGCCCCCCTAAGGGGGTTGGCCATGCCACGATTCTCTCTCCTCCATCTCATGATTTTGGGCATAGACACATACATGCTCAGCATGTTTTCCAAACCACTGGTCCAGGACTCAAACCACACAGACAGCCATGTGAGACCCAGGGACCTCAATCTATGCCACCTGCTGGCCCACAGCTCACATTCTTAATTGTTATGTATTACTTCCTCATATTTGGCATCATGATCCTTGCACATCGATTCATGTAAGCTTTCTATTCACAAATCTAATTTGTAATTTCTATTTTTCATGAAAAAATCCTCTGGATATTTTAAACTTGATTAGCTAAAACTATTACACTCTCAAAAAAAAATCCACATATGAAACTATATCCCTTTCTTGTTCTTTTTTTCCTTAAGTTTATTTTGTTTCTCTCATGAGAAACAGAGAGAGAAAGAGAAGCACTCCCAATAGGATCTCATGCCATGATCCTCACTCCAGACTTTGCCAGCCAGCCAGGATCATCCAACCCTGGCCTTCCATATGGCCTCCTGCATTGCAGGGTGTTGCACTATGGCAGCACCTCCAGGCTGGGACCCTTTTCTTCTTTTTAGCTTTCTGTGTCAGTATTTTCTGGATCAGTAATTTGTTTATATTATTATTCTTTTGCAAAGAATGGCCTCTTTTTAAAAATTTATTTATTTTGTTAATGAGAGAGCATGCGTATACACGTGAGAGAAAGGAAAAAGAAAAAGGCTTTTTTTTAAAAAAAAAAAAACAAAAAACAAAAAACTTTTGCTATAGAGCATGTGTGCTCACTAGAGAAACAGAAACGGAAAACAAGAAATCACCCCTCTAGGGGATGACCATGCTGCAATCCCTTCTCCTCCATTCTCTTCTCAGGATTTTGGGCACACATGCACACATGCCCAGTATGAGTGTTTAGGCTCTGGGTCCAGCACTTGAACTGTGGTCAACTTTGTGGGAGTCCAGTAACGGACATAACCATTATGCCATCTGCTGGTCCCTAAAACAAGCACTCTTGACAGGGTCTTATCATGTCACTATCCCTTTCCCCTAGCCCTCCAGCTTGTCAAGATCTTGGGTATATGCACATCTAGGGTATTTTTTTTTTTTTGAGATGTTTTGCTATAGTGTGCGTGTGGTTGCCAGAAAGACAGAGAGAGAGAGAGAGAAATCACCCCCCGCCCCCAGAGAGGATGGTCATGCTACAATCCCTTCTCTATTCTCCTCTCAGGATCTTGGGCATGCACACACACGCGCCTGTCATGAGTTTTAAGCCACCGGGTCCGGGACTCAAAATGGGATCGAGTACATGGGAATCCAGCGACATAGCCATTACGCTAACTGCTGGTCCACACACCTGGGGTATTGTCAAGTTGACTCGGGATTTGAACCCATTGTAGACCATATGACTTCCAGTTCAGAATACCTGTGGCACTGGGCTGGGCCCAAGAAATACCTCTTATACATACTAGTTCTGTAATTTTTAAGAATCTCAACTCATCATTTTATGCTTTGGAATGTGTTAACTTGCACCTCGTTTTCTGTGTTTGGTGTGTTATTGTTCTTTAATTTCTCGGTTTGACTCTTCAGTCCATTTATGTCCACTCATTTCCGTTAATAACGTAAGGTCTTTAGCTATTGATTTACCTCTGGCACTGTCCCATGAGCATCAGTGCACGGTGTTCTCCTTGCAGCTATCCTACATGATCTATAATTGCAGCTCTGATTTCCTCTTTGACCCTAGAGTTATTTAGTAGAGGGTTGTTAAATTTCGAGGTGTTTGGGTTTGTTGGTTTGAACTTTGACCATTAATTTTGTGTTTTAGTGTGCTATGGTCAAAGAACAGAGCCTGTCCAAGCTCTGCTTTTTGGAACTTGCTGAGATTTCCTTTGTGGGCTATCATATGTAATCAAGTTTTATAAATGTTTTATGAGTACTTCGAGAAAAAGTATATTTTCTTTTTGTAGAGTACAAAATTGACATATATCTATTAAATCAGACACGTGAAATGTATTATTTAGTTCGTCTATGTCCTAACTCATTCTTTGCCTACTTAATCTGTCAAAGACTGAGGGAGGTGTGTTAAGGTCTCCCCTATTCTTGTTTGCCTGTCATTTTCACTTGGTATATGTTACAGAATTGGTTTTATATATTCCCTAGGTACATTATTCAGCACAGAAAGGCTCACGATACTTTGCCTTCTTTGCAAATGACGCCCTTGTCAACATTAAGTAACCCTTCCTATCCTATTTAATACTTCTTTTTTTTTGCCTTTAAGTCCACTTGGTCTTGATATTTATATTGCCAACCCAGTGTCCTTTTTGTTTGCCTTTGCCTGATAAACTTTGCCTATCCTTTTATAGCTAACCTTTCTGTGTCATGTTGTTTTATGCTTGTCTCTTGATGAGTGTATATGTCAAGCGTCTTCAAAAAGTTTATAGAAAGTGCATATTACGGAAAAACTCTGCATGGATTTTAAAAATTTACTTTTTTAAATTGCCAGATGGTGCATGTGCCAGAGAGAGGGGGAGAAAGACAAAGACAGCACCTCTCATTGGGGTGTGTTCACGCTGTAATCCTTTTTCCTCCATTTTCCAATCCATCAGGATTTGGGGCATGTGCATATGCCTGGCACGTTTTTCAAGCCACTAGACTGCAATTTGATATTTGGCCATGCAGGATCCAGCTTCTCTAAGTACTGCACTACCAGGCTGGCTCTCAGTTGCTTTTCACCAAAATAAACTTGTACTTTAATTCTACTGATCAAAAATTTTTTGAAGTTCCATCACACATGCATACTAACATATATATTCAACCTACCTGATGTGCATTGGTACTTTCTGGATTGTCCTGATAGCTACGCACGATCCCTCCTGCTCATAAACTGCCCTGCCTTCTGCTGAAGTACCTCCCCTTTCCTGCTATGATTGTAGAATACTGTCCTGTTTCCCTCCAGATAGTCCCGACTCCAAATGGCATGGCTGATTTGACCAGATTTGAGTACCCAACTCGACCCTGGCCAATGAGAGTTCCTGCTCCAGAAATGAGGAGTCATTAGAAATTAGGAATAATTATAAGAAAGGGGAGTGGTCTCTCTGTACGGTTGGGTCTATGCCACTTACTCTAGATAGCTACGGGTAGTCACGTGGGTTTGGAAGGGAGAACACCAGTCTTTTCTTTTTAGTTTTGACATTTTTTTTTTTTTGAGAGGTTTTCGCTATAGGGCGTGTGCGCTCGCCAGACAGACAGAGAGAGACATAGAGACAGAAAGCGAGAAATCAGCCCCCAGGGGGGAATGGTCACGCCACAATCCCTTCTCCTCCATTCTCCTCTCGGGATCTTGGGCACGCACGCACACGCGCCCGGCGTGAGTTCTAAGTCACCGGGTCCGGGACGCGAACCACGGTTGAGTATGTGGGAGTCCAGCGACAGAGCCATTACGCTAACTGCTGGTTCCCGAGAACACCAGTCTTTAGAGACCATGGCATATTGTATTTTCCAAAAATGGCCACAGTTATATTGATAGTGCCACATATTTTCCCAGGACCTTGCCATCCCCCATTAGATAGAGTTTATTGGAACTAGAGGGTCTCTGTGACTGCTTCAGTGCATAGAAAGCAGTAGCAGTAAAGGTGCGTGACTTTTAAAGCTAGATTGCACAAATGACATTGCTTTCACCTGGCCCTCTCTCTCTCCCTATACTCCACCTTGGATCACAGCCCACCATGCTGTAAGGAAGTCCAGGTAACAATAAGGGGCTACGTGTGGGGCTAAAAGCCCAAGCTAAGGTCTCAGTCAAGAGCCAGCATCCACCGCCAGACTTAAGAGTAGGGCTTCAGATCATTCTAGCCCCTGGCCTTCTAGGTGCCCTAGTTACAATCTGATGGAACACAGGTAATCTATCCCTCCTGAACCTTACCAAACCACAGAGTTATAAGCAAAATAAATATAGTTTCTAGTGTATCATCTTTTAAAATAGAAAATTTTGGAGACCAGCAGTTGGCGTAATGGCTGTCACTGGACTCCCATGTAATCAACTGTGATTCGAATCCCAGGCCTGGTGGCTTAAACATGCCGGGTATGTGTGTGCGTGCATGCCCAAGATCCTGAGAGAATGGAGGAGAAGGGATTGTGGCGTGGCCACCCCCCTAGGGGCTGATTTCTTGCTTTCTGTCTCTCTGTCTCTCTCTGTCTTTCTAGCAAGTGCATGCACCCTATAGCAAAAACCTCTCCAAAAAAATTTTATTTTTGTTTTGAAATAGTTGTAGATTTGCATGCAACTATAATAAATAATAAAGAAAGATTGTGTGTATTCTTTAACTAGCTTTGCAACTCTGTCATATCATATCATATCATATCATATCATTTTACCAAGAGAATGGTAAAAGAGTAATTCTCAAGAAATTCACTTGGTTTACAAAGTGAACATTTCAAGCTAAATAATGCGATTGAATGTATAAAAAAAAGTAAATAAATAGATAAAATTAATAAAAAAAGAAAATGAAATACAAAATAAAAAAAAAGAAATTCAGTTGGTAAAAGATTAATTCTCTAGAAATTCACCCACATTGTTTTATAGATAAACTGTTTATTACTTTTTATTGCTGGGTAATAAATTACTCATGGTATGGATATACCACAGTGTATTTAACCATCCTTTGGGCCACATGTTGTTCACAGTTTTTTAGGATATCATAAATAGAGCTGCTATAAACATTTACATGCAGTTTTGTGTCAACAGAAGTCTTCATTTATCTGGTATAAATACCTATGAGTGCAGTTATCAGGTGGAGTTGGATGTTTAAGTTTTCAAGAATCTGCCAAACTGTTTCCAAGAATGGTCATACAGGGATCAACAGTTGACATTATAGCTACGTTGCTAAACTCCCATGTAGTTGACTGCAGTTTGTGTCCCGGACCCGGTGGCTTAAAACTCACACCGGGCGCGTGTGTGTGCGTGCCCAAGATCCCGAGAGGAGAATGGAGGAGAAGGGATTGAGGCATGTTCATCCCCTCTGGGGGGTGATTTCTTGCTTTCTATCTCTCTGGCAAGTGCACGTGCGCCCTCTAGCAAAAAACCTCTCAAGAAAAAAAAAAAAAAGGCCATACATTCCCTTCAGAAATAAATGAGTGATCCAGTTTCTCTACATCTTTGCCAGCATGTGGTATTGCCACTATTTTATATTTTAACTGGATAATTTTGCAGGATATAGAATTCTTGGCTGGTAGCTTTTCTCATAGCACTCTGAATAGGTCTTCCTCACTGCCTCTGGCTGTTAAGGTTATGGACAAGAAGTCAAGTAGTAGTTGTATTGCTACTCCTTTCTATGTGAGGAGAGGGCAGGTGTCAACCAATGCTCCAAATATGGGGATTTCCTTTCTACCACAGGAGCATAGTTACCAGTACTCACAGCCTGACCCCTGACCTTCCGGCCCTGGAACCCTTGTCCTGCCAATATTGGGAGAGGAGAGGGGAGAAAGCAAGAATATCTAGAGCTTCATAAACCATAAACTCACTATCCTTGGGCAAGAATATCTAGAGCTTCATAAACCATAAACTCACTATTCTTACCTAAAGATCAGCAGTTTTTCCAGCATAAATTATTCTCAGGTTGTTATATACATTTGGTCAATTTTCAGAGCACTGAAATAGTTGTTCTTATAAATTCTTTTCAGTTTTATGGTTGCTTTGGGGGAGAGAATTTGCTAATCTTCTCCCCAGAGCATGGGTAGCTTAACCCAGTTCTTAGAATACCCTCTGCTATGGTTTGAAGGTGCCTCTCCATCCCTCTGCCAATTCATGTGTTGAGATTTGGTTGTGATGGGGCTGAGAACTTAAGCTGACTATGGTGCTGAACAATGGGGCCTTTGGAAGGTAATTAAGATTAAGGTCATCAGAGTGAGGCCCTCATGATTGAATCCTGGTGGGCTTATACAAAAGAGAATGAGACAGAGACATGGAGACGCGGACACACGTCCCCTTGCTCTGTTATTGCCCCCCCCTTGAGGCTCTACCAATAGGAAGGCCCTCTCCGAATGTGGCCCCTTGACCTTGGACCTCCAAACTGTGAGCTAAATAAACCTCATTTCCTTAAAAATTACCCACACTTGTATTTCTGTTATTACCAGTATAATAGACTAAAACACTCTTCCTGATCATTCTCCAGTACCCTGCAGACCTCAGTGCTCAGCCAAAGAGATGTTGGAGGGAGGTGGGAAGCCAGGGAAGCCTGGCCGGGTCCTTCATCCTTGAGCAGCTTACAGATTTTCTCAAATATTTTGGTGTCAGTGAAATCCCAGATACATTTTAGGCCAAATGTTTTGTATCCAGGAAGAATGTGATACATGTCCAGGTTTTAAACATTTCCACACTTTAATAGTTATAATGTTAGCTGGGAAGAGTCATTTGTTATTGAAGATAACTTCTACCAGGGCATAATAGGCTCCGAAGTTCCTTAAGATAAAAAGAACTACTTGTCTCAAACTGATACATTTTCAGAAATTTTAAAAAAGGAGCAGGGGAGAGGAGGAGGAGGAGAAGGATAGGGAGAAGGTGAAGAAGGATAAGATTTCCTATGGGGCTTTTCTCAGGGCTTACCATGAGGGCAGATTCAGCGGCTATCTCTACCTCTCCCAGGTGGGACTCAACAATGATTCCATGTAAACATGAACTCATGTTCATGTCCAACTCATGCTCATACTCATTATTGCCGTAAAGGGTACCTCCAGGACATTGTTTCCCAAACTGACTCCAAAGAACCCTGTGGGCTCTTTGGAGGTACTTTAAGAGACGCTGTTTAAAAGATACTAACTCATGAATAAAATGCCAAGATTTCTCACCCAGAGCAGCTTGGTTTCTATTTGTCTTTTGAACTGGGCATTTACCTATGATTTCATTTGAAGGAACATTTCCATGGGCAATAAGTTTAAGATCTTTTGGTTAAGTTCAGCCATTGAATTTTATAGGTGAGAGAAGAGACTCAGAAAAGTGAAGTGACCTGCCCAAGATCACAAAGTTGGCAGCAAAGACAGAACTGGGTCTTTGGCTTCATTTCAGAAGCATCATTGTCTGAAAGGTTGCATGGTAGTTAGTCTCTCTTGTGCACCATCGCTGAGGTACCACAGGCTGTGAACCACTTTGCAAGCTGCCTTTGGCTGTCGGTGTCTATCTGGGTTCCATGACATGCTTACTGTGAACTCTGGGAGAATGTGGTGTGGTTCTGAGTCCGGTAGGTTTGGAGTCTGCGTACTACATCTGCTTTCTTGGCTATTCATCATGGGCATTAAAGGCTCTGAGAAATCCAGTCATAAATCATCTATTTTATTAGCTGTTTAATCATGGGGCATTTTTTTTTTAATTTTTTTTTTTAAATAAAGACAGAATCTCACTATGTTTAGATACTTCTGCCTCAGGCTCCCAGTTGGGACTATAGAACAGGCCACCATGCCTGTTTCGTTTTTAAGACAGGGTCTTGCTATGTTGCCCAGGTCAACCTTGAGCTCGAGATCCTCCTGCCTCGGCCTCCTTGATTTGCTGGGATTACAGGCATGTGGCACTGTGCCTGGCCTTCGGATTGGACTGGGAATTACCTAGGACTGCTATGTGGTCCCAGCCTGCAGAGCACAGACTTTTGGCAGTATGTAATACCACTGGGCCTATGGGGCATTTTTTTTTTCAACTAAAACAGTTAAGGTACAGGCACAAAAAATACACATCCATTTGGGTATTTGGGGAAGATGTTAACAAAGGACTCTATTCAAAGGTGTGAGTAAGATATAGGGAACTTGTGAAGGATGGTCCATTACCTAGGATTAGTAAGAGAGGAGGAAACTTTATGCAAATGGGTCTGAGTAATGAAGGAAGAAAGAGGATTCTGGAACCTAAAGTAGGCAGTACTGAGGGGTCCTCTCGTCGCTGGCTGACAGGCACACCCAGACTCCATGAACATAAAGGCAGGCAGCTCAGGAGCTAAGTACCCCAATGTCATTCTCCTCTACTCCTCCACTCTCAGGTATTCTCCACTTATAAAATTCAGCCACTGTGGAAAGCAATAAGGAAGTATCTCCAAAATCTACAGATGAAACTACCGTATGACTCAGTAATACCAATCCTGGATGTTTACCAAGAGGATAGGAAAATACTCAGTAGGAAAGACACTTGCACATCCATGTTCGTTGCAGCATTATTCACAATTGATAAGGCATGGAATCAACCTAACTGTATGAGAATGGAGGACTGGACTGGAAAAAGGGTGGCACTCATACACAATGAAATACTACTCAGCCATAAAAAAGAGAGCTCCTGATATTTGATATAAAGTCAGTGAATAGAGAAGATTTAATGCTAAGTGAAGCAAGGCAGACTATGAAAGGCAGACGTTGCATATTCCACTCAAAATATGCCAAATGTCTGCACTTTATGGCAGAAATGGAAAGACTGGAAGATATAATAGCAAGGACAGCAAGTGAAGACAGCAGAGACTGTATAGGAGTGGGTGGAGAGTCGAGGGTGGGGAAGAGGCGCTCAGGAAAACATTTAACAGACACAGCAATGGAAAGTTCTCTGTTGAAGATGGTGTATGTGTTCTTATCTTTGACTTGATCAATATGTAACACATATATACTTTGAAAAAAACATATTGTACACTGGTAAGATGTACTATGATTACATTAAAAGGGAGGGAACCACCTAATGGTCATAAGAACAAGGGAACCTAGCGAAACTATCCATGAAGGCCAGCATCTGGGAGCACAGATTAGGATGGGGGTTAATGTGGAGGCTCAAACGGAATAATAGCAGTGCAGTAGAGACTTACTAACTTGTTCAACTGGATCTCCTCCAGTGTGCTTCAGAGAATTCCTGTTGCAGCCAAGCTACAAGAAGGGACTGGAACAACTCCATGGTAAACGGGACATAATAGACTGTCCCTTAAAGATGGTTTCTCCCTTTTGCTAACTGACCTTGCCTTATTGTTTAACTTGTAACAGAAAACCCTAATCCTGGCTTTGCTGGGTTTTCACTGAAGAGGACAGGTGCATGCTAGTCTTCAGGGCCAGATGACCACAATTGTTAAGAGTAACTTTGGTGCCATTAAGTCTCCAAGTCATCAAGAAAGTACCTGACTGCTTTGCAGAAGAACACAGTCTCCCTCCCTTCCTGCTTCTCTTGTCTTTTCTTGTCCTTTAAAACCTCCACTCCCAGCAAGTGACTTTGGAGCTTGTCTTTGAACATTAGTTTATCATCTTCCCAGGACACTGGTTTTCTGAATAAGCACCTTTCCTTTCCACCAACACTGATCTCTCGAGTACTGGTTTTCGAGGGACAAGTAACTGAACTTGGGTTCAGTCGCCAGGCTGGAACTGAAGTTGGTCTGATTATACTGCAGGCATTTGAAGATATGGTATTCTAACAATGCTTAGAGGTTTGAGGTATGTCGGAAGCAAGGTGTTAGTGTGGAAGGGAGAGAAGCAGAATTTAGGCTACACTAAGAACAGGAAGGCCAACAGTGCCCTGATTTTGCCCTGGGCTCTTTTCTGCTGGGATGTGTATACGGTCTGTTAAATCTAGCATCCTGTCTCTCCTGAACTTATCAACTGATCATATCTCCACTCTCTCAATTACCGGCCTCCTGTCTTCTTCCCCCTTGAGTAAGTGCTGGGTGCTGGCACCATGCCCAGCAGGGCCATCAGCCTTCCTGATGCGTCAAGTGGGATAACATAGCGATTAATTAGCGCTCAGGACTTGTCAATCGATGTGCTGACAAGACCATAAAGTGACAAAACTATCTCCATCTGAGCTTCAAGATGCATGGAGGGAACCCTCTACCCACTGAGAGCACACAGACCACCAGTAGTGGTGAACAGGTCTCTTAGAACCCAGATGTCCCCCTTGCCACTGCGCCAAAGCTCACGGAGCTGACGGAGTTTCCTCATATCAGTACCAGATTGCACTGCTAAGCAAAGTGGCCAGTTATCCTTGTGGACCAAACATACAGGGTGCATAAGTGTGCATGCATGCGTTTATAGATCATGTTTCCTTATGTGTATATTTAGTGCAGAGAAGGGGCGAAAGAGGGGTGGGGGGATTGGGTGTCTGGCATGCTTAGTGATAATTCAGACAGATGCAGCAGAAGTGATTTCTGTTTAGAGAGTCACAGGAAAGCTGAGGGTACAAATTCAACCCAAAGGCAGAAACAATGACTGGATCAATGGAATCCTGAGAGCAGAAATCAAAGAGGTGGTATCCATATGGCTTATACACTCGCAAGCCTGAGCCTCGTATTCCTGTGCTAACCTTGGAATTTCTTCCCTTCCTCCATTTTGGCCTCTCTGGGTCCACCATGCACAAAGATGAGTCTTTCTCAAATGCTCTCCATATTAGCTTGGAGCCTGCATGTATTACAAACTACCGCTAGGTTAAAGTTTAGATACCTAATGCCAAAAACGGCCTAAGAATCATAGAGCAACTCCTTAAAGAGATTCTGGGCCCTCCTCTCACCCAGCGAATTGTGATTTTGGAGGTCTGAAACAGGCCCCAGGAATTAGCATTTTTAAAAGTATCCCAGGTGGGACTAGCAGATGGCAAAATGGTTATATCACTGCTCTCCCACGTAGTTGACATGATTTAAGTCCCAGACCTGGTGGCTTAAAATTCATGTCAAGTGCGTGTACATGCATACTGAAAACCCTGAGAGGAGAATGGAGAAGGGATTGTGTTGTGGCCATCCCCTCTGGGGGCGGGGGGTGGGGGTGGGGCAGTGATTTCTTGCTTTCTGTCTCTCTGGCGAGTGCAAACATCCCATAACAAAAATCTCTCTTAAAAAAAAAAAAAATCCAGGTGACTTTTCTGGAACTGGAAACCACTGGGCCAGTTACATCTCCCCCAGTGCAGCAGTGAAATGACTTGGCCTAGTTTCCTTCTGCTCTCCTCAGGACCCACCATCAGCTTGGTACCTGGCTCTGGAACATCATCCACCTGGATTGTTCTTGTCCCTCTCTTCACTTGCCCAAACCCTTGGTTATGGTTTGGATATTGGTTTGCCTTTATGTTTTGGAATTTGGTCTTAGTGGGAGGTGATTGGACATCCTCCCAAAATTCATGTGTTGGGCCTTGGTTCTAGGGAGAGGTATTAAACAAAAACTTAGTTCCTTCTGGTGTAGCCGGTGGAGTCCCTTTGAGTATAAGGTCATTAGGACAGGGCCTCCATGGTTGAGTTTAAAAGCAGAGGGAATGAGACTAGAACAAGAGAGAGAACTGTGTGGATCTAAACAAGACTCTGCTTAAAATTTTGCCTTCTGCCATTTTGTGATACCTTTAGATGTTCCAGACACTGAAATGATAAGATAATAAACCTCTACTTTATAAATTCATCTAGTCTCAAGTGTTTCTGTAAGCAGTGCAGTAACAGACTAAGATAACCATGTAACTCTTAAAAATAAAACTTCAGTTTCATCTCCAAAAAGCCATGCTTCTCCAATACATAATGATCTCGTGATTGGAGAAATTATTACCACTGGCATTTGCTTTTGGTGCTTAAGCCAACATTGTTTTACTTTCTTACTTCTCTGTCTCATTTGTTCACTCTTTCAAAGGTTATTAAATACTTCTGCATGTTATAAATACTTCTGTTTTTTGCCTCAACTATTAATACACTGAACATTTCTGGTGGATGAGATCAATTACAATGCTTTTGTGTTTACTTTCGCATAATGCTTCCTGGTCTCCTTGGAGGCACTTGTGCAGTTTTTTTGAATGATGATGAACGAGCACATGAATCAACTCATGAGGCAGAAGAAAATGGGCAAGAGGCTAGGGTGATAAATAATACTTGATTGATTTTCCTACTTTTCTTCTTTGTGGTCTCAGTCCTCTTCTTGAGGCCTAAGTGGCAGATTTTCTGGACCTGTGAACAGGACTGTGGACCGTAGTATTTTACATGTGTCTGAGTATGAGTATATGTGGAAGAGGAAGGCACCCCCTCCTTTCCCACCTCAAATCCAACCTGCACTTGGCATTTCTTCTGGAGGAATAGTTGTTATTCACACATAACCTACACAATCCTTTTCATCTTGGTGTGATTGAAAAAGTCAGTAGTCAGTATAGAGAGGCAGGCCTGTGAGTCTTGGTGTCAGGAAGTGGGAGTCTTCCCAAAGATGAGGTGCTGGTTAGTTGACAGTGACATTGTGATGTCACAGGCCATATGCTCTTGTCCACTCTTCCTCACACCTTAATTATTGGTCTTCTTCTCTTACCCTAGAAGCTTTCATTAAGAGCCCCTGCATCCCACCCTGAGAGTCCAGCTTTGTGTGAGCTCCTCCCCAATGGGCCTGCTCTGCTTCCACATGTCTGGAAAGGACCTTCTGTTTCATTTCTTCCTGAAAAAAGATGGCATGACTTGGGTTGTCATGACCACACAGGAAAACAATGTGTCTTCTGCCAGATTCACTTAAAAAGACAAACTTTAGGTCTCTGTGGGAAAGCTGCCTGCTACCTGCTGTGATCCACTTCTTCAGGACAGCTTTGGATCATCTGAGTCTGAAGATGCAGGGGCTGTGTTTGTTCTACTGGCCATTATTGTAATCACTACCAAAGGAGTATTTACTACCCCGTACTCAGCTCCAGGGGACTAATCCTCTTGCAAGCAATAAGGAAGACTCAAGCACACCCTTGAGAGTTATTTAAATCAGAAATATGGAAAGACAACCTTGGAATGCCCCGGAATTACCAGGAAGTGGGATCAGATGTGAGCACCAGGTGTGTGATGAGCTGAGTCCAGTGGAGGGTGGGCTAGACTTGGCCTCTAACTCTGTCGCAAGCTGGAACTTCAGGTGGACTCCCTAAGGAGGCTTAAGGCCTATGATATTCTTTCAGAATTGAGACTGTTGCAAAGTTCTTTTGAAGATTTCGATTTACTCTCTCTCCCATCCATGAGTACTCTGCTTTACAATCTCCCAAGCTATGACCTAGGCACACAACATATCTAACAGGTGACATAGAATGGCTCAATATCACCAAATGTGACTCAAGTTGAAATAACAAACAGAAGGATGGCTGATATTTAAGGGTGTGTGGCTTTTTGGGAAACCCCAAGATATCCCAAATATAAAGCAGATTACCACAGGAACCGCATCTACCTGGTTATACTGTGAGTATATCTGACATACTATCACATTTCCCTTTAAGAAGTGAAATTTCACATAATATAGGTCATGTTTAACCTTTATGTTTGCTCTTCACATAACAATGCCAACTGGAGGAACTCCTACCTGGTGGCTGGCCCATGAAACCACACACACTGGTATCGCAGTGTAAATGGAATTCTAGTGTGTTTGGACAAAAGGTCTTCAAAAAGTTAGTGGGAAATGCATATTTAAAAAAATATTATGCATGGATTTCAACATATTTTGCCTGAAAATAAAATTGTGGGACTAGCAAATGGTGTAATGGTTACATTGCTGGACTCCAAAGGGTTGACTACAGTTTGAGTCCCACACCCAGCAGTTTAAAATTCATGCTGGGTGCATTTGCATGCATGTTGCAAATTCCAAGAGAGTGGAGGAGAAGGGATTGCAGCATGGTCATCACCCCTTGGGGGTGATTTCTCACTTTCTATCTCTCTGTCTTTGTCTCTTTGGTGAGTGCCTGTGCCCAATAGCAAAAAATCTCTCTAAAGGAAAAAAATACACCTTCTAGTTTAATTACAGTTTTCTAGGAACTTTAAAGCCCTTTTATATATATATATATTGGAGCAATTTATAGATGTCATGTCATTAAAACCTCACAACTCTGTGAGGTCATTCACATTTTATAGATGGCATTGAGTTGTCTGAAAGGCTGTATGGAAAATAAGAGGCTCAATTCATATTTCAGTTCAAATCAAAAGACTCCAACCACAGTGCTCTTGAAATCTACACTACAGTGCTGTTTTTCTAGAATGCATAAATATATACTCATATGTTGAGCATGACTGAGTTTCTAGGGAGATCTAGATTTGAAAATGGGTAGTGAATGAATGGTTGGTACTTGGAGAAAATCTCATACAGTTCCCTGTCTCCAGGATCTGTTCTTACACCTACCCCAAACATCTCTTTGAGGGCTGTGTCTGACTCAGTCCAGAGCAATAAAACTATTTCTATGCAGCTATTAATACACACTGAGGGCAGTCTTTTTTTTTAAAAAAAAATTTTATTTAACTATTTATTTATTTATTTTAATTTGACCAGAGAGGGACAGAATGAGAGAGAGAGTCAGAGAGAGAGAGAAAGGGAAAGTGAGAAAGCAAGTCACCAGGTCCAGGACTCAAATCATGATCAGCCATGTGGGAGTCCAGCACCCTTAACCACCATGCCACATGCCAACTCCCTGAGGGAAGTCTTTTAACTTCCCTTGGCCACCTTCTTATTCCTTTACCTAAGGCATTATTCTATTGAAGCATGCAACCTGGCAGAAGTCAGCCACACTGCTAGGGAAGGCAGTTAGACATTGAAGACCACGAATTGGGAAGTGACTGGTCTTTTTCACCATCATGCATAGCATAGCATATAGGTGATAAGCTGTGGCCCTCTGGAGACTGGGGGAAGACATACCTAGAGTCTTCTGTCCTTCTTACCTGATTTCTGGCCCCATGGTCTTCTGAGAGTTCCAGCACACAATGCCTGTCTTTCCACTGAGTTCCTTTAATATGCCGTCATCACTTGCCTGCACTGTTCCTTTCTCCCTGGAAGGTTCCATCCCCCATTACCACTCACTTAATTTTTATATTCTCCAATCCTTTCAGCTATAGGTGATCTCTGCCTACTGTGAACTCTCCTATGCTCTGAGTTCTTGGGGCAGCTTACCACTTTCCACATTGTGCTATAATTAATATATGCATACTTTGTCTTTTCTAACACAGTATCTTTTCTGATGATGGTGGGTGATAGAGGATTCATCGTTGTATTTCCCAAGGAGTTTAACATAGTGCTTTCATTCAGTAAGTATCTATTGGATGGATAAATGAGGCTGTTGGGTTGGGCACTTGGGCAGATGTGAAAGTAAGTCTGACACAATCCAACTAGCCCATAATTGGTGTTCAATAAATATTTTAAAATGAAAGAATAAATAAATAAATAAATGCAACTGAAGAGAATATGTAAAGTATTTTGAAGAGCTTGGCAGAGTAAGAATAATTAGGAAAGCTTCAGAGACCTTGAATAAAGCAGTCCAGGAGACTTAATTTTGGACTAGGAGAAAAGAGGTCAGAGGATAGAACATCTTCCATGTAAAGGAAATCCAAGAATAAAGGGTGAGGATAGATCTTGAGGGCTAGATATTTGGTGTGTGGGCTGGGTAGAGCAGCATAAAGGTGGGTAGAAAGAGATTAGATTATAGCAATTTTTAATGGCAAATTATAGATATTTTTAAAATAATTATTTAACTTTATTTACTTATTTTAATTTGACCAGAGAGTGACAGAGAGAGAGAGAGAGAGAGAGTAAGAGGAGAGAGAGAGAGAAAGTAAGAAAGCAAGCCACCAGGTTCAGGACTTGAACCATGGTTGGCCATGTGGAAGCCCAGCACCTTTAACCACCACACTACCTGCTGGCCCTAGGCAAATTGTAGATTCTGACTTTATCCTGAAAGGCTACTGGTGACATGGTAAATGTCTTGTTTCCTAAAGATTAATTAATGGGAAGGACTGGCATGAAGAAAGGAAATCAGTTGGGAGCTCATGGACAGCCACTCTGCTCTAGATCTTCCTTCTGCCATTTTGTGTTGCCTTTGGACCTCCCACATGGCTAGAATTGTGAGTCAAATAAACCTCTATTCTCTTCAGTTCACCCAGCCTCAGGTATTTCTGTAAGGGATGCAATAATGAACTAAGACAGCAAGGACCCATGTTCCCTAGGCACCAGGTGCCTTGAGCGCACAAATGCTCTTATAACTACTGTCTAACCTTTACTGCTTCATCAGACAAAAACCACCCAAGTCTCAGCTTGGATTGGAGAAAAGGCATCTGTAGCTTGACATGTCTGTCATCTTCTTGGGAAGATCCAGTCCTCTATTTCTCCCCTAAGTTTGTACCACTTATATTCTAATTAAAATCTTCCTGCTGGCCCTGCCTAAATTATAAGATCTATCACCCTAAATCTCTTTTCCCTGTCAATTTTTTTCTCCTACTTTTCTATCTTTTATCATCTGACTTCTTACTTGTTTCTTACTTCCCTTAATTTCTAACTGCTTGGATTTCATTAGACATTTAAAAAATGTTAATTTTCATCTGTCAAATAATAATTGCATGTATATAATGCAATGTGATTTTGATGTTTATAATACAATGTGATTTTGATGTTTACACTGTGTAATGATTAAATCAAACTAAATAATGAATCCATCACCTTATACACTTACCAACATTTTTGTGATGAGAATATTTAACATCTAATCTTCAAGCAATTTTGAAACATATGATGCATTATTATTAATTATAGTCACCTTTCTGTGTAATAGATCACTAAAGCTTATTCCTCCCAACTAAAATATTGGTTTTGAATTTGTGTGCAGAGCCACTAATCAATATCAATGCTATAAACTTTAGGGGTGTCTAGACTGTCTATCTAACACTAGTTTCTGTCCCTTACAGTTGCAACTGTCCCTTTTTCACAGATGATAAAACTGAGGCACAGAGGTGTAACTTGCTCAGGTCATGGCTGTGGGAACCAGGTATCCCATACAGAGCCACCATCCTGACCCTCACTGACAGCCTCCACGCTGGTTCTTTGCTCACCAATACTGCACAGTTGATCTTGTTTTAGGTACATTCTACTCAAGTTAGCTGCAAAGACAACTGAAAAGACTTTATTGGTTTCTTGGGAATGCTGTCCCTATGAATATTGCAGTAATATACCAAACATTGCCAGTGGGAAAGAGAGAACAATTAATAAATTCACCATTTGCTGAACAATTCCATGGTGAAGCAAGTTAGCATGTTAGATTGGGAAATGTCTACCAGCATTACAGAGTTTAGTTCCCTAGCTCTAAAACATACACTTACATTGTTTGTGAAAAATTCTCATACCACTTCTTTTTTCCCTCACAAGTATGGAGAGCCTTCCGCAAAGAAGAACATCTTAAATAAATGACTAACCTTGACAACAGACATGTCAATGATAGAACTTTATAACATGGTGCCCTGAGACACTCCTTCAAGTGTGATAAAGTGAGGGCAAGTCCGAGGAAGCATACCATCTCTGAGCTCATTTGGTGGGTTGCTGGGAAGAGCTGAGTGTCTCGGTCTCCCTTCTGAAAACAGTTCCAATTGCTGCTAGTTTAAAATTTTAAGACTATATAATTAATATGTAATTGCTGAAAAATGAGAAAATATAACTAAACAACAAATACAGATGGATATGTGTGTATTTTTCCATACTGAAAAAGAGTAACACTGAACAAACTGGGGAATATGCTTTTTCAATAACAAAATACTCTGAGTATTTAATTCCATATTGTTAGTTGTTTAGGTTATTTCCATTTCAAGGGTGTTGTAAACAATGTCTCTACCTCACTGCAGGCAGGCCTTTGTGTATGTCCCTAATTGTTCTCTCCAGGGGCAATTTCTCAAATCAGGATTTCTAGGTTAGAGGGAATGTCAGCCTAAAGGTTTCAATTTCATTTCTCCTCGGAAATGTTGGGCCCATCGATCAGCCTTCCAATTGTAAATGAGAGTTCAGTGTCTGTCTCCCTTCAACTTGAGTAGCATTGGGTGATTTTCTTTTTTTCCTGGGAGGTGTGGTCTTTGCCAGCTTGAAAGGTGTACATGAATCTCCTATTCCCTTTGTATTTATTTAATTGATTACTTACTAGTAATTGGGGGATTGATTACTAATGAAATTTTCATGTTTTCATTTCCCCTATATTTGACAGAAGAAATATGTTTATATATATACATACATATACACATATATGTATGTATATGTATAAGACTATGTTTGACAGTTTGTATTATCCACTTCCCCCCAGTGGAGAAATTATCTTATTTTCATCTTTTTTTCCTTAAATTAATAGTTCCATGCATAAAGGATATAGAGTCCCCTTTTGTCACACATCACAACACTTTCCCCAATTAAAAAAAATTGTCTTATCATTTAATATGTTTGACTCACAAATATCTTACATTCAAGTGCAGTCAACTTTGTCATTATTTTCTCCTGCTTTGTCTCTTTGGTAAAGTATTATTTTATGATTCAAAAAGAAATTTTTTAAAGGTTTTTGCCATATGGCACATGTGCTTCCCAGAGAGAGACAGAGAGAAAGTGAGAAATCACCCCCCAAAAGAGATGGCCACACCACAATCCTCTCTCCTCCATTCTCCTCTTGGGATTTTGGGCACATGCACATATATGTCCTGCATGATTTTCAAAGCACCAAATCCAGGACTCAAACAGTGGCTGGCCTTGTGGGAGTCTAGTGCCTTCATCACCATGCCAGCTGCTACCCCAGCAATTTATTTTTTTAATTATAGAAAATGTATGGGTGTGCACAAAAAATGAGAGAGAGAGAGAGAGAGAGAGAGAGAGAGAGCGCACTCTAGAGTCTTGTTACACTGTGATCCTCACCCCTCCAGTTCTTCAGCTTGCTGGGTGCCCACGTGTGTGCCCAGCATGTTTTCAGGTTGAACTGGAATCCAAACCCTCCTTCTCCCTCAGCCTCCTGAGCTGCTGGGACTACAAGTGTATGCCGCCATACCTGACTTTTTAAGGTGGCCCGGGAATCGGACCTGGGCCTCCCGCGTGGTCACACTGCTGCCCAGGTATACAATTACATGGTCCCTCAATACTAACCAATATCAATAGTGTGGTTGAAAGAAATAATATCCAGGGAGAACTAGAGAAGGGAGAATAGGCCATTACTCATCCTGATATTGGAAATCATGTTTGGGTTTAGCCAAATCATTAGACAGCAGGGAGGTCCACCACCATGTCATGTTCCACCGTTTGCTTTTACTGACATTCCCTGTGGAGTGAGTGACACTTTCAGCCTGTTGAAGAGTGTTATGTGAAACCACAAAGCTCATTTTTAATTCAGTAACATCTCTCTTGACAATAATATCCTCTGTAAGAGAGTCATTGGCAAAAATAAGCCTGATCATACAAATGGGTGTACATTTCTGTTTCTGGCTGTTTTCTTCTTCTTGATGTTATGAATTGCATAATTTAGATGTCATTTTTCTGGCTGACCAACAGAATGGCCAGATCAAATATGCAGATGAGGGCTGGCTTTGTAGCCCGGTGGTTGGGACAGCTACACCCCACACAGCTGATTTCCCAGTTTGAGTCCCGGACCTGGCAACTTGAGACACATGCTGGGTACATGTGTGTATGTGCCCCAATCCTGACAGGAGAGATGGAGGAGGAGGAATTGTGTCGTGACCATTCCCCATGGGGATGCTTTCTCACTCTCCTCTCTCTGTCGCCGGTGAGCCATCATGCCCTCTGGCAAAAGAATAAAATAAAATGGATAAATAAAAACATGCAGATGAATAGATGGTTGGGCCAGGTAAGCTTAATTTCTGCCATTACTTTGTCCCCTCGTTCTGTTTATCCCTCCTTCTAATTTCTTGTTTGCCTTTTGTGGGTTTTTGTTTGTTTGTTTATTTGTTTTAAAGATAGGGTCCTACTGCCCCAATTCTGCCTCAGTTTTCTGGCATGGACCACAGGCACATACCAGGGCCAACTCATTCTCAGATGGAGTCCAAATACATGCCCAGAACAGCTGGGAGCTCGTGCTCCTTCTGCTTCAGCCTCCCTAGGCACTGTGATTTTAGGTGTGTGCCACTGCACCTGGTCTCCAGGTTGGACTGAGAATCAAACCCAGGTCTTCCATATGGTCTCAGTCTGATTTTTGCTATAGGGCGCATGTGCTCACCAAAGAGAGAGCGACAGAGAGACAGAGAGACAAAAAATGAGAAATCAACCCTCCCCCAGGGGAGGGGAATGACCATGTTGCAGTCCTCTCTCTTCCACTCTCCCCTTGGGATTTTGGGCACATATGAACATGCACCAGCATGAGTTTTAAATCTCTGGGTCCAGGACTAGAACCATGGTCAGCCGTGTGGGAGTCCAGTGATGTAATCATTATGCCATCTGCTGGTCTCTATATCCAGTCTTTCGGTAGGACCAGGAGTCAAACCCAGGCCTCCCATGTGGTCCCAGCCAGCAGAGCAGTGTCATAGCAGTGCACACCACCATAGCTGGGCCAAAGCATGCCATTGTCTAAGCAGGCACGCACACACACACACACACACACACACACACACACACACAGAATATCATAGTTAGTTAGAATCAACCTGACTTGTAGATGGCCAAGTCCCCTGTCATTCTGTGCTACAACTCTGCCTCTTCGCTCGAATGTGGGCAAATGTGCATTTCCCTTCTCTCAGGCATATCTATCTCGCTGGCTCATAAGAGAGACATCTGCCTGCTTCTGCAGTGATATTTCAGCATTTTTATTCAGCTACACTTTTCAGTGTTTTGTCAGATTCCCTTTGCAGACTCTAATCCTCCCACAGACAACGGGAGGAATAAATTGCTAGAAATGAAAACCATGAAGCTGCATCCGTATGCAGTAGTGGCAAAACCAGTTGGAGCCAACAGGATAACTTTCAGCCTTTCGTTTCTTTTGAGGAAGAGGTCTCTTCAACTTTTCTGCTCAGCCCTAGAACGTGCCTGTACGTGTAGTCCTGGCTTGTTAACCAGCAGGCTTGGTTGGTGGTTCCTACACAACTTAATACTGGAGTTTTCAGAGGCTCAGAGAGTGCTCAGCATCGGTATCCAGATGAAACAGGATAAATGTCTGCTGAGAAACTGTATGTGAACGTTGGTTTAAAAAAAAGAAAAATTCTTTGAAAAGCTCTGTTTAAGCAAAATGTGTAAGTTGTTTGAAACTGATTCTGAGGCAGTTTGTGATTTCAAGGCACGTCTGGGAACTCGATAAGGCAAAGAAGCTTCTAGAAGCCTACATGTAAAGTGTTGCTATGTGCAAATCAGTACAAAGAAATTCTTGTTGAAAATACTTCATGGGATGAGGAACGAAAGCACAGTCCGAAGAATACAAACTCAGCCATCTGTGAGTGAGACAGATCTGGTTATGAGCTTGGGTTTTTATAATACGGGATGTAAAAACTGCTTATCTCTCTAAGTAGGGTTTCTCCCTTCACTCTCTTCTTTGTCCCTTCAAACAGAAAAAAGATAAGCCAAGAGAGAAGAGCTAGAGTGTAGGTGGCTTCCTAAATATGATTTGAAATGCAGCCATCGCAAGGAAGAGTCTTGAAAGGTTTGTAACCAGCACCTTAAGATACTTAAGATGAGCTGTAAGTGTTTTTGGATTATATATAATAAAGCTATTACCCTCCAAGACTTAAAGAAGAATATAATCCACTGGCTAATATTTTTTGAGATCAGCTGTCTTGATAAAGAATTAAATTTTCATTAGTATATAAAGTGAAGGAAAATTCAGGATGACAAATTTCTTGAATGTGACCAGAAAAGTCCATCTTAATCTAAACCCATCCTTTAAGTCCAAGGCATCATGTCCCATGATGACCTGGTGCCCAATTTGTCAGGCAAATGCCTACTACGTTAAAGGCAAGCACAATCAGAGGGGCTCTAGAAATACAGTGGAGAAACAGACAGACTTTCTGTACAGAAACAGACAATACAGAACAAGCACACAGAAAGACCTGCTGATGGTGATAACGGCAAAGAGATCACAATTAGATACGAGGAGAGATGAAAACAGAAGATGGTGCCTATTTAGTTAGGGGGTTGAAGGAAGACTTCTCAGAGGAACTTACATTTATGTAGAGCTCTTTAGGATGAGAAGGGTCTAGCCATGCAAACAGAAATGGGATGAGAGGAGCAAGAGAGGGGAGTGATGTGTGTGTATGTGTGTGCACACACACACACATGTGAATATGCATGCATGTACATGTAAACTGTATACACTGCAAACCTGAGATAGGAAAGAGCTAAGCAAAGGTGAACTTCAGCACAGTTACAACACTGAAATGACCCGCCTGGCTAGAGTATTATGGCTAAGGACAAGGAGCAGAGAGGTCGAAGAGAATGGTGAAGAAGAATCATTCAGGACCCTAAACTAGCGAGGAGGCTACTGCAATAGTCAAGTTCAGAAAAGATGGTCACTTGGATGAAAGAGATAGTGGTATGTAGAAAAGTGGACAATTCTAAGACACACTTTGAAGGCAGAACCGGCAGGATGTGCTGCTAATGTATTATATATGGGGGATGAGGAAATGAGAGAAATTCAGAATGCTGCTCAGACTTACACAGCTCAACCTCTGTTGATGGAAGAAGAGGTGGAAAAGAACACTGCATGCACAGTTTTGGGGAATATAAAGTCAAGAGTTCCATTCCAAACATATTACATGTGGGATGCTTATAAATGGTGTAGGCAGGGGTGTTTACGAGTCTGCCATGCAAAGAAAAGTTGGAGTTCAAGACATAACGTCAAAAATCATCAACTTGGGGAACCAGCAGTTAGCGTAATGGCTATGTCGCTGGACTCCCATGTAGTCAACCGTGGTTTGCGTCCCAAACCCGGTGGCTTAAAACTCACGCCGGGTGCGTGTGTGTGCGTGCCCAAGATCCCGAGAGGAGAATGGAGGAGAAGGGATTGCGGCGTGGCCATCCCCCCTGGGGGGTGATTTCTCGCTTTCTGTCTCTCTGTCTCTCTCTCTGTCTGGCGAGCGCACGTGCCCTATAGCGAAAACCTCTCCAAAAAAAAAAAAAAAGTCATCAACTTGTAGATTGCACTTAAAACAATGAGGTTAGATGAGGTCCCCTAGATAAAAATAACTATGTGCGTACACAGAGAAAAGAGAGAAAAGGTGCAGGATGGAACCGAGGAGCTCCTTAAACCTAAAGGGACCAGACAATGAGGTGAGGCGTTAAGAACAAGAGAACATGGTGTCATGGAAACTAAGAAAGCTCAGCATCTCAGGAAGACAGCTGAACGCTTTCACTAAGTTAAGAGAGAGGAGGGAGGGCAGGCGTTTACTGGATTTGTAAATGTGTGTGTCGAGGTGACCTTGGCTGGAACAGGCTTGGTGGAGTGAACAAAGGTTGGCTGTGAGCTGGGAAAAGATAGGAGGTTAGGGAGGGGAGAGTGGGTGTTCACAGCTGCAATTATTATTATTTTATCTTTAATCGTGATAAAATACACATAAAATGTACCACCTTAAGCATGTTTAAACCCACAGTTCAGTGGCATTAAGGACATTCACATGGTCGTCCAGCCATTCTCCATCATCCCTTTTGAGAACTGGGTCGTCGGGAAAGTCCGACAACGCATTTTTGCATAGAAAACTATAGAAAAGCGTGTCACGACTACCCTGATGACCTAGCGGTGTGCGTGACCAGTCCCAGAATCCCATACTGTGATCTTCTGCTTGACTCCTAAGCATCTCCCAATCGTTCAACTGGTTTTAGGGTTTTTTTTGTTTTTGTTTTTTTAAAAAAAAAACAAAAACAAAAACTGAATTTTTTACATACAAGACCAAAACAGAGACAGACAGACAGAAGAACCCTCGCCAGTTTTCATGCCAGTCTGTTCCCGAGTCAGCCGGCCAAAAGCATGGGCACAGGGCAGCCTCAGGGATGGACTGAGGGCCTTCCCTGGGAGCCCCGTCGTGGTGCAGTGACCCTGGGGGTCTGTCAATACCATGTTGGATCCATGCATTTCAACACCCCGATCTGCACTTGTGGTCCTCACATTCCCCCCCGAGTCCTGAGGAGAGGGCAGGCCCTTCAAGACCTGGAGTGGCTGCTAGGAGCCCCCAGCTCTCCGAGCCATGTAAACTGTATACACTGCAAACCTGAGATAGGAAAGAGCTAAGCAAAGGTGAACTTCAGCACAGTTACAACACTGAAATGACCCGCCTGGCTAGAGTATTATGGCTAAGGACAAGGAGCAGAGAGGTCGAAGAGAATGGTGAAGAAGAATCATTCAGGACCCTAAACTAGCGAGGAGGCTACTGCAATAGTCAAGTTCAGAAAAGATGGTCACTTGGATGAAAGAGATAGTGGTATGTAGAAAAGTGGACAATTCTAAGACACACTTTGAAGGCAGAACCGGCAGGATGTGCTGCTAATGGATTATATATGGGGGATGAGGAAATGAGAGAAATTCAGAATGCTGCTCAGACTTACACAGCTCAACCTCTGTTGATGGAAGAAGAGGTGGAAAAGAACACTGCATGCACAGTTTTGGGGAATATAAAGTCAAGAGTTCCATTCCAAACATATTACATGTGGGATGCTTATAAATGGTGTAGGCAGGGGTGTTTACGAGTCTGCCATGCAAAGAAAAGTTGGAGTTCAAGACATAACGTCAAAAATCATCAACTTGGGGAACCAGCAGTTAGCGTAATGGCTATGTCGCTGGACTCCCATGTAGTCAACCGTGGTTTGCGTCCCAAACCCGGTGGCTTAAAACTCACGCCGGGTGCGTGTGTGTGCGTGCCCAAGATCCCGAGAGGAGAATGGAGGAGAAGGGATTGCGGCGTGGCCATCCCCCCTGGGGGGTGATTTCTCGCTTTCTGTCTCTCTGTCTCTCTCTCTGTCTGGCGAGCGCACGTGCCCTATAGCGAAAACCTCTCCAAAAAAAAAAAAAAAGTCATCAACTTGTAGATTGCACTTAAAACAATGAGGTTAGATGAGGTCCCCTAGATAAAAATAACTATGTGCGTACACAGAGAAAAGAGAGAAAAGGTGCAGGATGGAACCGAGGAGCTCCTTAAACCTAAAGGGACCAGACAATGAGGTGAGGCGTTAAGAACAAGAGAACATGGTGTCATGGAAACTAAGAAAGCTCAGCATCTCAGGAAGACAGCTGAACGCTTTCACTAAGTTAAGAGAGAGGAGGGAGGGCAGGCGTTTACTGGATTTGTAAATGTGTGTGTCGAGGTGACCTTGGCTGGAACAGGCTTGGTGGAGTGAACAAAGGTTGGCTGTGAGCTGGGAAAAGATAGGAGGTTAGGGAGGGGAGAGTGGGTGTTCACAGCTGCAATTATTATTATTTTATCTTTAATCGTGATAAAATACACATAAAATGTACCACCTTAAGCATGTTTAAACCCACAGTTCAGTGGCATTAAGGACATTCACATGGTCGTCCAGCCATTCTCCATCATCCCTTTTGAGAACTTTTCTAAGATTCCAAACTGAAACTCTGTATGCATTAAACAACAACACTATCCCCACCCCCTGATTCTGTCTCTCTCCATCCCCTGGTAACCCTCCAGTCTACATTCTGTTTCTATAAATGTGCGTACTGTAGATATGTCATATAAGTGGAATCACACAGTATTTGACTTTTTGTGACTGGCTTATTTCACTTAACATACAATAGCCAAAGTTCATCCATGTTGTAACATGCATCTGAATGTCCTTCCTTTTTATAGGCTGAGTAATATTCTACTGTATGTGTCTATCACACTATGTTTATTCATTATGGTGATGCACATGTGGGTTTCTTCCACTCCCTGGCTATTGTGAATAGACCACTGTGGACATGGTGTGCAGAGATGGCTCTTTTGCATGAAGCAGTCAAGGTGAGAGCTGGAGGGGTTGAACAGTCAAGGGAGAAGGTTTTATTTATTTTATTTTTTGTTTTTATTTTTGTTGTTCCCCAAGCTAGAGAAACTAGAGCATGTGATTCTGTGGAGAAGGGGAGAAGGAGCAGAGGGATAATTGAAGGAATTTGAGGAATATGTTTCTCTATTGTAACATGTCAGGAGGTGATATTGGAACCTGGGAGACCTGCTTCCCCTGCAGAAAAGTGAGAGGATGTGGCAGATGTAGGTGATCTCAAAGCTTGGACAGTGGGTAGATAGGTTTCCTTTAAATTACTGCCTTTTCCTTTGTGAAGTAGAAGCCAACTTCATCAGCTGGGAGTTGAAAGGAGAAGGGAGGATAGGAGGTTTAGAGGAGAGGGAAGGTCTGAAGTAACCCTCTTAAGGAATGTTTCTCCATCTTGGCTGCACTTCAGAATCACTAGAACACAGAGCTATTAAAATATTCTGAGACCAGCTCTGGACGCACAGCAGTAATGCAAGTCTCTGCGTTGCTGATGCCAGATGAGAACACCCCGAGTTTGTTCTCAGGGCCTCTGTGTACACGTCAGGGAAATGCATGGGCTCGTGATCCTGGCTGCATAAGACTGGTGGTGGACTGTGGCGTAATGATCCTGTTAGGGATTCCTCTCTCTCTGTCTTTCTCTCATTGAGGCAATAAATAAATAGGCTTAAAAATTTTCTATAGCTCTTCCTCAGTTCTGAGTGTGATATAATTGGTCTGGATGAGTCCTGGGCATCCATAGTTTTAAAACCTCTCTATGTGATTCTAATGAGCCACATGGGTTGAGAATGAGTGGAAAAAAAAAGACCTATTAGAAGAAAAAGTAGGATTCCTGGGAGCGTTGAAATCCAATTGGAGATGTGTAATTATAAATTTCAAGTGAAATGAACTGGTACAAGTTACATGGTATGGGTGTATGTGTATGTGTGTTTCCTGGTCTATTGTGTTAACACACTTAACCTCCTCTAGTCTCAGGAGCTCATTCATACGGATGGAATAAAGACTGGCTTCCATGTGACCACACCACCTAGGTACCAACAACATCTATAACAACGAGTGACTAAATTCAACTGGCTAGGGGAGGGGAAGCACTTGGAGTTGGGGGACTCCATCAACACCCTTTCTTTTTAAAATGCACTCATTTAGGAGCTCATCTATTTCTCATCATTGGCTTCTATCAATAATATTAACGGAGTGTCATCATGTGCCCGGCATAGTTCTAAGCATCTTGTCAATCAATTCCTTCAGTTCTTACAGCAGCTAACATGTCCATTCTACAACGGAGAAAATGAGGGGCAAAACTAAAAATCAGGAAGCTGCCGACACTTACATAGTTAATGAACAAGGCGATGGGACCCAAGACCAGGAAATCTAGACGTGTGCTCTTGACCACAGCACACACCATCTCGTGTTCTGTCGGAAAAAAAACATTTCCTGTCTCACCACAGCAAACATCGTTCTTGGGAAACAGACGAATGCTCAGGACTGCTATGAAATCTTTACCTCTACTTGCTGTGCAGTGTGCCAGGGAGAACCGCTTGGTGACCGCTGTTCATCTAACTCCTTTCATGAAAATAGGATCTCAGGGCCAGCAGATGGTGTAGAGGACTATTACGTAGTTGACTGTGGTTCAAGTCCCAGACTCGGTGGCTTGAAAATCATTCAGGTGCAGAGGGGATTGTGGTGTGGCTATCCCCCAAAGGGGGTGATTTCTTACTTTCCCTTTTACTGTCTCTGTCTCTCTCTCCAAAGAATGCATGCAATCTAAGGCAAAAACCTCTTTAAAAGAAAAAAGAACATAGAATTTCTAGGTCCGAAAATCATTCTAAGAAAGCCCGTAAATGGTCCATATGTAAAACATGGATTTCCAGCCCTGTCCTTCCTAAGACACAAAATGGAGAATGGAATCAATCAGAATTCATTTATAGGGAGGACAATTCACTGGGTTTAAAGAAATTCTTTGAGGGAACCAGCAGTTAGCGTAATGGCTATGTCGCTGGACTCCCACGTAGTAGACCGCGGTTCACGTCCTGGACCCGGTGGCTTAAAACTCACGCCGGGCGCGTGTGCGTGCGTGCCCCC
>NW_006160005.1:3903582-3927235 GCF_000334495.1 Tupaia belangeri chinensis | reverse complement strand
ACCCCCCCCCCCTATAGAAAAAATCTCAAAAAAAAAAAAAAAAAAAAAAAGAAATTCTTTGATAAACCTTCTGGCAAGGAGAAGACCCTACAGGGTACATGTAAGTGACAGTGGATAGAGGGAGAGCCCAGTTATACTGGGGCGGGGTGGGTGAGCAGTGAGTTGTGCAGGGAAGGCAAGACCAAGGGTAGAGCTGAAATTCTCCACTTGCTACAGGAGAAGGCTGCAAAGAAGAGCTGGCCATGGTGGTACGAGTCAGGGAAACTTTGACAAACAGATACATCCTAGGAGGATTTTTAAGCCCTGTCTACACCCACCAGGAGGCAATTATTGGGACCATGCTCTCATGACTTTAATCCTAGTCTCCTGCTATAGGGTCTCCTTTCAACACCATAGTCAGATTAAGTTTTCACACCATCACAACCAAATCCCAACACATGAACTGGGGGGGGGGCATTCAAACCAGAGGACTGTGGAATCTGTAACACACTGGCCACTAGTGCCACTTTGGTGTGAGTGGCTTCTTTGGGAAGGTGACCCGTGCTTTGTTTTACCTGTAGAAGGTAACCAGGTCTTTGGCAAGATTGTACGGGCAAAAAGCAGATAGTGACTTCTTTGGGAAAGTGACCCATGCTTTGTTTTACCTGAGCACGTGACCAGGTCTTTGGCAAGACTGCATGGGCAGAAAGCAGATAGACAGGAGCGGCTGTTCCTGGTTTATCACCAGAAAATAGGCAGCCCGTTCTGACAGTTCCCTGTATACTTACGCCATCTGCAATGCCTTATAAGCTGGTTAAACTCAGAATTTCCTACTTTATGCCCCAAACCAGTTTCTCTTTCTGCCTTCCAGACTCTTACCAGTGGTACCAGGTTTCCCAGTCTCAAAGATGTGAAGTCTTAGAATGACCTTTGAGCATAATGCTTGTGCCAGAAGGTGCTGAAGTGGCTTGGCCTAGGCTGTAGCAAGCGGTGAAGCATTGGAGATTTTTATCAACATGTCTGAAGGTTTGGAGTGTGGATGGGATCAAGATTCCTTTAGACATTATTATTGTAGACTATCCTTAGCTGGTAACAGGCCTAGTTGGTTTCTTTCCTAAAATATTTCTCTATCTGAGATGCTACCAGTGACCCCCTCATTTTGACAGCTTTGGTGGTAGTGCTGCAGCTGCAGCACTCCACCAGCTCATTTTGAGCAGATTTCCAAATATTCAGGAAATCTGCGAGTTGTTTGTTAAACCATGGGTAGTTGGGAATTCACTGTGGTGGGAATATTTGCACCAGTGAGTTCAGCACCATCTATGTCCAGAATTTTTTCATGATCCCAAACTGAAACTCTGTACCCATTAAACAACTGCCCCGTCCCCATTTCCTTCTCTCCCCAGCCCTCGGTGACCTCTCTTCTACCGTCTATCCCCAGCTCCAAGTACTCTCCTTCCTCTAGTCAGTTCACCAGCACATGGCTGATTCACCCACTCGTTAGAGGTGTTGCTGGAACCCAGGTGGTGTTGGTCACTTGGAAGCCTGTCTTTATTCTGTCCCAGTGAATGAGTTCCTGAGGTTGAAGGAGGTTAAGTGTGTTGTCCAGGGTATCTTGGCTGAGAAGCAGAGAACTAGAGTTGAAATCTACTGTTTTTGACTGAATGCCTGACAGCTGTGGAATGCGACCCTGACATACTGTTGCAAGGAGCTGTTTTGGTGTCTGTTGCCAACACGGTGGTAGGTAGACACCTCCCGAGCTTTCTGTCTGAGACCCTTGCAGTCGAGACAGAGGTTCCACCTCAGAGGCATGCACTGCTGGAGGAAATGCTCTGGCGTTCAGTTTATAGAAAGATTCCTAATTATCAGTGCGCAACCCCACAGGGAGCGATGGAGATTTATGAGCTATTTTCATGCTAATGACTGGGATGATGTCATACCATTTAAAAACCTGCCCAAATCTGTATTTGGAGAGAATCCCTGGCACTCTACTGAGCTCTCTCAGCTGGAACTTTCTCTTGGATGAAGATGAGAAAGAGAGAGGGAGGCTTCTGTAGATAAAACAAAGAGCTTTGGGCAAAGGGAGTTTCACAGCACATTGTCAGAGCAGAAATCTCTGCACTTTGATGCCTTTGAAGGAAATTCATGGGCTTCCTTGGTCCTCATCAGCATCTCACGTTGTACATATGTAGTGGACATTCAGCTTGAACTGATGATGAAAATGTAGTGGATGCTGCTGTGTCCCACCCTGGTCCCCTGTGTGGACTGACTCTCAATACACAGGAAGATTTTCCTGGGTGGAATCCAAACCACCTTGCTAGGGCAGTATTGAGGGAAAAGAAGGCAGCCTTTGGCCAATGTCTGACCACCAGGGGTGACAAATGGTACATCTTTTTGGCTCAAGGTATCATCTCTGTGATGCACTCTGTGTTCCAGGGCTTCCCATGAAAACCTGCAGAAGCTAGTCACCAGCCAAGACCACACCTTGTGTAGCTTTTTTCTCCGGCTCCATCCTTTTCGCTTTACACTCCTTCTCCTGAGAAAACTCGCAATGACATGCTTGCCCAAGAACCTCATAGGCTCAGCTTCTAAGAAACCCCACCCAAAGCAGAATATTCTTCTATTCTCAGGACTCGAGAAATACATGAAGACTTAATGATTCTTTGGTGCACCTTCTAAGGGTTCTCCTGGTACTATCACCCTCCTTCCCCATTTAGGGGAATTCTGGGCCCCCTAGAGAGATTTCACGATGCCAGGCAGTGGCGTCTTCGCTTATTATGGTCTCTGAGAGAGGTTTTCAGGCCTCTCTTTGCGACCTGTGCAGCTCCGTGTGCCTCTGTGTGTGCCTCTGCACCTCTCCTGGCATCCATGGCTCCTAGGAAGAGGGTGCATGACGTTTATTTGGAGGATGACCTCTGACATGGAGGTAAAGGACAAAACAAGCCGAAATAAGGGTACATAGTTGCCGCGGCTACTATGTGCAGTGGGACTTGTGCTATGTGCAGGGACTTCCTGGGAAAGGTGCAGGACCTCTGGCATCATCCCCCAGAAGGGAGGGGGGCTGGAGCACATATGTGTTGGCCCATCTCACCTGGGCTGAGAAGGCCCCTGGATGCATTAACCCCTCATTTCTGGGCATCACCCTTTAAGTACAAAGTGCAGTGAAGTGCTTAAGACAGGATGCTGCCCATGTGACAGAGTCTAAGGTCACATGGAACTGTTTACTACAGTCAAGGCTGAAGACAGAGATGGGCCAAGAGGATGGGATGCCAGGCATCAGAGATGTCTTCTGCAGTTACCCTCTTCTCATTTCAAAGTAGACTAAAGGACATTCCAAAAAGGAGGCTATAATTTGAACTGGCCACAGAGTTGCCCTTACACGATCATTAAGACTAGTACATCATGACTCATGACTGTTATTTCAGGCACCCCCAGAAGCCCAAGTCTTATGTCTGATGCCATCACAACAGTAGAAAAGTGGTAAGTTCTCAATATGCATGTATAGAACACAGGCAAAACCAAAACATAATGTGGAACTTTGAATCTGGGCCAAAATCACTTCAGAAAGACAGAGTGTCTGTGAGGACAGTGAGGCTAGCTGGTGCTATGCCTGATGCTGTGACCACAGGTGTCACACAAAGCATAGACCCAAGATGACTGTGCTCAGCCAGCACTGTCCAGGGGAGATGCTACAAACAGATACATCAGGCCATGGGAGCAGGATGCTAGCACACTTGCAGATCCTGTAGCCTACTCCCCTTTTTCTGCTCTCCTGCTCAGGAAGCACCCCTTTGAGATGTCTGGCTACTTCTGTAGCTTGCCTGAGGGATAAATTGTACTGGAGAAGCCAACAATGATCTGGTCTGTCTGATGGTTTTATTTCTCATCACAAACCAGTAAGTTGGCTCTCTGGTTGATAAACTAAGGTCTTCTGTGAGTTTAGTCACTGGGAGTCAGCCTGCTTGGGATCAACTCTGGGGCACTAACAAGAGGGAGTGTCTGGTCATAGAAGGTCAGTGTTCTACTTTTGAATGGAGTGAATTTGCCAGCATAGATTCACACCAGAAGGGCTCTTGTGATCAGCTAGCTGGCCTTCTCATAAGGATATCTCCTTCATGTTTTTGTACTTACATAGTAGACAGGCAGGAGAAGAGCTACTTAAGGGAATCATACTGAGTCCTTGGGCATATCATCTCCATGGACCATGGATTGGGATTTATGTAAATTAGTTGACTTATAAAATCTGTTTTCCAGAGATGTGATGTAGGGTGAAAATAAAGAGATTTTAAAAAGCAATGGCTCATTTAGAAGTTAATCTTTCTATATTAATGTGGAATTCACAGAATCAGAAATACTAGGAGAGTGCTTGGCAAGTAGTGAGTAATTAATAAACATTGGTTGAATGAAATATGCTTGACCAGTGAACATATGAAAAATATCCAGACCTCGGGAACCAGCAGTTAGTGTAATGGCTATGTCGCTGGACTCCCACGTAGTCGACTGCGGTTCGCGTCTCGGACCCGGTGGCTTAAATCTCACGCCGGGCGCGTGTGCGTGCGTGCCCAAGATCCCGAGAGGAGAATGGAGGAGAAGGGATTGCGGTGTGACCATCGCCCTTGGGGGGTGATTTCTCGCTTTCTGTCTCTATGTCTCTCTCTGTCTGGCGAGCGCACGCGCCGTATAACAAAAATCTCTCCAGAAAAAAAAAAAATCCAGACCTAGTGATCAAAGAAATGCTTGTTAAAACAAGATACCAGCCCAGCTGTGGTGGCACAGGAAGTAGCACTCTGTCCTACAATGTTGAAGCCTCATGGAAGACCTAGATTTGAAAGCAAGGTTGAGGGTATGTGTGTGTGCCTGTGTACTGATTGGCTGGAAGGCTGGAGGTGGAGTTGATTGTGATATGATAAGACCCTATCAAGAGTATTTCTGGGAACCAGCAGTTAGCGTAAGGGCTATGTCGCTGGACTCCCACGTAGTCGACTGCGGTTCGCGTCTCGGACCCGGTGGCTTAAATCTCACGCCGGGCGCGTGTGCGTGCGTGCCCAAGATCCCGAGAGGAGAATGGAGGAGAAGGGATTGCGGTGTGACCATCCCCCCTGGGGGGTGATTTCTCGCTTTCTGTCTCTATGTCTCTGTCTGTCTGGCGAGCGCACGCGCCCTATAGTGAAAACCTCTCCAAAAATGAAAAAGAAAGAAAGAAAGAAAAAAGAGTATTTCTCTATCTCTTAAAATAAAAAAAGAATAAACTTGGAGCCAGTAAAGGGATGGAGGTTAAGGTGCTGAATTCCCACATAGCCAACCATAATTAGAGTCCTGGACCTGGTGGCTTGAAAATCATGTCGAGTACGTGTGTGTGTTTATGACCAAGATCCTGGAAAGAGAATGGAGAAGGGATTGCTGCGTGGCCATCCCATCTGGGGGGGTGATTTCTCACTTTCCCTTTCACTATCTTTTCCTGGCAAGCCCCAATGCCCTATGGGACAAACCTAAAAAAAAAAAATAGAATAAAAAGAATACACTTTAAAAAATACCATTTTCCCCTTTCAGGGGGTGAAAGTCAAAAAAAGCATGTCATTGATTAAGAAAATAACACATACTTCTTGGGAAAGGGAAAGGAAGTAGACATTCATGTAATTACTGCAAATTTTCTGTAAATAAATTCAGTAATACGCCACAGAAAATTTAAAAAGATATATATACCAAGGTCTCCTGTGAGGTTAGTCCAATTAGACCATTTAGAACATTTCACTCAGCCATTTTATTACCAACAACAAATACGAAAGAAAAAACTGAGCAAGTTAATTGCGAAATTGTTGATAGAAGCAAAGAAGAAAAAAATCTCAGTGTCCAACAACAGCAGGTTAATTGAATACAATATCGAACTCTAAGCAGTGGAACATTACTCAGCCTTTACAACTCATAATGTAGATAATTAACTAATTTATGCATGTTTTTAAAAAGCAGGTTGGAAACAGTTATTAGAATATGATTCTCTCAGGACCAGCAGTTGGCGTAGTGACTATGTCGCTGAACTCCTATGTAGTTGACTGCGGTTCGAGTCCCGGACCCGGTGGCTTAAACTCACACCTGGTGCATGTGCATGTGTGCCCAAGATCCCGAGAGGAGAATGGAGGAGAAGGGATTGTGGTGTGGTCACCCCCCCTGGGGGGTGATTTCTCACTTCTATCTCTCTGTCTCTCTCTTTATTTCTGGTGAGTGCATGCGCCCTATAGCAAAAACTTCTCAAAAAAAAAAAATGATTCTCTCTCTCTTTATTTTTTATTGCTAGAGAGTGTGTGCACTCACCAGACAGTGAGAAAAAGTGAAAGCATGCCTTAATGGAGAGGGACCACACCATAATCTTTTCTCCTCCTTTCCTCCTTCCTGTCAAGATTTTGGGCATGTGAACTCACACAAACTTAGTATATTTTCTTTGAATTATAGCTGACCATGTGGGATCCAGCTCCGTTGATCACTATGCCATAGGGCTACCCTTATGATTCTATTTCAGTTATGTTAATTATTTTATATGAAAAGTATATAATCTAGAAGAATATAAACTGTTTATCTTTGAGTGGTAGGGCTATTAGCATTTTTATTTGCTTTTTTGGTTAATTCATATTTTCTAAAGTCCACTTACACTGTTGTGATAGTAAATACTCATACGTTCAGAAAATTAAAATGACTTAAATTTTACCAATTTCAATAAAATTTAAAAAAAAACTTTGAGTGAATTTAAGATGTGTAAACATACAGTTGCAAAGTTAAACATTTAACTGCAGGAAGTGTAAGAGTGAGCTGTTTTTTGGTGTATGATGTGAGCTGATTATAGTAACTGGGGGTTGCACTTGTCTACCAGTGTCCTGGTAGCTAAGGCAACAATGAACCCCAGGAGTGGGATTGTTTTCATATGCCTGAAAAGGAAGGCAAATGGATTCATCTGCAGGGGAACATTCCTCCAGGCATAAACATGAAACAGGACACACTGTGTACTAAGGCCAGTAGATAATGCAGTTACTGTTTATTATATACACCAAAATCTCATTAAAAGAGGTGCTTTTCAAACAGAAGTTTTTATATATACATTTTTAAATTTATTTATTTTTATTTTATTTTTATTACAAGGTGCTCGAGAGAGAGAGAGAGAGAGAGAGAGAGAGATAGAGAGAGAAAGTGAGAAATTGCTCCCCCATACCCCAGGGAGGATGGGCACGCCAGTCCATTCTCTTCCACTTTCCTCTTGGGATTTTGGGCATGTATGCATGTGTGCCTGACATAATTTCCAAGTCACCAGGTCCAGGACTTGAACCACAAAATTGGCCACGTGGGACTCAACTGCCTTAACCTTCATGCTACCTGCTGGCCCTAAAACTTTCTACACCTAAAACAAAGGGTATAACAGCAAATTATACCTAGAAATCACTGAATGGTCAAATTGGAAGAGAGGAAACTTGGGAATTAAGTTCATTTACAGACGAAGAAACTGAGGGTCAGAGTGGTGAAGTAATTTTCTTAAAGAGCTGGAAAAGTAGGACTAGAATCTGAGGCTCTTGATTCCTGACTCTATGTCCCTTGTATCACCCTTCAACAGTTTTCCACCATCCTCCATGTCTCTGGTTTATCTATATACTCAGAACTGGACTGGCTGTTAACAGTCATGCATCCATTGTGTCTGGCTGCATCTGATCCACCCTCCAGATCATGGTCTTATCTAAGCAGGACTTTGGTTCATGTATTGCACCAGCTGCATGGAACTCTGCACAAAGCAGACTTCTGAATTTGCAATCAATGAGGAGGTCATGCAGGAGATGAACGTGTTATAATAATTTTTATGAGCTAATTTAATATAGAATTTTAGGTAACATGAAGGGTTGATAGTAATAAGCACAACAGTATTCATTGAACATTGATTGAGTGCTTACCAAGCACCGGGCACACATCGAAGCCTTGCTCATATACCATGTCATTCATAGTCACAACCCAGTGAGGTGGGTGCTCTTCCTGGCTCTGTGTAACAGAGGAGAACACTGAGGCACAGAGGCACAGTACAGGAGAGTAACTTGTCTGAGCAACACATCAAGAAGATGGTGGAGCTGAGGCATGTACCCAGTTGGCCTGTTTTAAAGTCCAGATCTTGAGCTACCAAGTACACTGGCTCTTCTGTCATAACAAGAATGGTAATGCCTACCATTTCTGAGACACTTTCATGGGGGTAAGCAATTAGCTCAGTTAATTCTAATGGACTGGTTAGAAGGTAATATTCTCAGCATTTGATTCCAAGGCTGATCTTATTTTCCCAGGACATCTGATAAGTGGTGGAGTGTGAACCCATCTCTTGACATCTGTGCCTCTTCTACAATGCCATACGTAGGACAAGACCACACTATAGAGCACATTCTGCACCCTGGCACAGATCCAGGCAGAACAGAGGTCTTAACTTACCTTCTGAATGGGTCCCAGGATTTGTGGCTTAAGCACTATCTAGACAGTCGTGGGGTGGAGAGCAGTTTTGCTCCCTGTGGAAGGAAAACTTGGCAGCATCCACTGAGTGGCTATTTGTGCATTTTGCAGCAGGAAGACCTTCCACTGAATAAGGATAGAGGCTAATGTTCATTCTCCTCAACCCTATGCTCTCTGACCACTTGGGCACTCAAGTGTAGTCTGTAGACCAGAGAGGACATGGTTGCTCTTTGGTGTCCTCATGAGGGTTGTAGAACACAGTGGCAACACAGACCCTTTGGTGGGGTTGGGAGCAGGGAAGACTCCCTGGAGAATGTGACATCAAATCTGTGATAATCAAGAAAGAGTCAGAGGTAGGAGCCTGGGGAGAGGGCACTGAGTGACACTCTTCCCCAGGCTGGGATGGTGGCCAAGAGGTAGGGCTGATGCCAAGTCATTGCTGTCCCTTGAGGGGCCAGTTTTGTGCAAAACTGCAGTCATGCAAGGGCGAGTTTCCCTCCTTAATTTTCATTTTATGTGCCTTTTGCTCCTTACATGTTCCTTTCTTTTCTCTCCCGTCTCCCATCTCATCTGTTGATTCCTGTATGGACCCCTTCTTTCAACTCTTCTTTTCCCTAAGGTGTAAGTGATCAGCAGGACCACATATAGTCCTCCTCCCCAGGCTGGGTGCACAAATCTTCCCTAGGGCCATAGAATATTGAGAAGCTGAGCATCTCTCTTCACCCTACCCTCCACCACCTTAGCTTTCTCTCTTCTACTCCAGTATGGGACACTGCCATTCAACATGCTCCATTCCCTCAAGGGAAAGTCTAACCTTGTACTTCTCACTATGGCCGGTGTTAATTCATTTGCTCTATCTCTCTTAGATGCAGGTGACCTCAAGAGGAAGGAGTCTCAGAGAGGTTGGGAAGCAAAAAGTTTAGTGGAACAGCTGCCACAGGTAAGAGTGAGGACACCAGCAAACAGGTCTCCACAGTTAGAGGGAAGCGATTGTTCTGCTTATACCTCCAAGAAGGGAGGGAACCTCAGGCATTTCCTCTGGCCTCTGAAGCTCAGTTTCCTTCCTGAATCACACAGCTGTGCTGAGCCTCAAATCAATGATAAAAGGTTGAAAGTGCTTTGTGAATATTAAGCCCTGTGCGGGTATGAAGGACCTTGTGGGATGCTGTGGTTGACTCTGTGTGTGTGTGTGTGTGTGTGTGTGTGTGTGTGTGTGTGTGTGTGTGTGTTTATTCTTATTTTTTTTGCTATAGGGCGCGTGCACTCGCCAGACAGAGAGAGACAGAGAGACAAAAAGCAAGAAATCACCCCCCGGGGGGGAGTGGCCATGCCGCAATCTCTTCTCCTCCATTCTCCTCTCTGGATCTTGGGCACTTACGTACACGCGCCCGGCGTGAGTTTAAGCCACCGGGTCTGGGACTCGAACCACGGTTGACTACATGGGAGTCCAGCGACATAGCCATTACGCTAACTGCTGGTCCCTATTTATTCATTTTTAAGAGTGAGACAGAAAAGGGGGTGTAGAGAGAAAGCCATGCACCCTCAACAAGGTCTCACACTATAGTCTCTACCCCTCTCTCCATCCACAGCTTTCCTAGCTAGCCGAATCATGAGCATGTGCACCTGGTGTGCTCAGGTTGACCAAGAAACCCAACCTATGATCTTTAATATGGATCCAGCAGCACAAGACCACTGTGCAACCCAACCAACTAAGGATGTGTACTTTTGAGTGAATTCTCTCAGACCACATTCCTCCACTCTGATTCTGCTAACGGGCTTGGAGATAAAGGCTGAAGAAGAAACTCTTTTGATAGTGGCTGAGCAACATCTCTGTCCATGCCTGGGGTCTACATAAATTACTAGCTGGAGAACTGGACCTTCAAAGTCTTCTTATACCTAAACTATGTGTGAGACTAAGGTTGTGCAGGCAGGGGATGTGAATTCCCTCTCCCTGCTGATGTCTTGAGAGTCCATCAGTGCTTTATGTAGTAAGAGCATCCTGGGAGGATTTTAAGATGGTGCTATTATCCCACTCAGGTATAAAATCTTGTCCCCAGTGCTCATTGTTCTTATAAATTAAAATGATTGATTTGGACTTTTAAAATATAATCCTTAGACAAATGAGTGCTTTGTTAGAACTTAGTATGATCGCCTAGAAAGGAAATAGTCCAGAGAGGCAGGGAGCCAGACACCATAAGAGAAAGGCTATAGTTCTTTGTCTCTCTTTGTGTGTGTGAGCAGAACAGAAAGGATGAAATGGGCATGTGGAGTGTGTTGGTACGCATTATTAGGGGAGAAAAAACATGGGTAATCTCTAGAGCTCCCCTGTTTCATCTGGTTGTTCAGGTAAAAAACTTAGTCGTCCTTCTTGAATCTTCTCTTTCCTTCACATGTCATACTTAATTTTCCAAACAGTGTTGGCTCTAACATGGCCCATGTTCAGAGGGTCAGAATCCTCATGGAACTTCTCCTTGTACTCAGAATACACCCTCTATCCCTTGCTGTATCATACAAAGGCTGATTTCCTTTGGCCTCTGTCTTCTTCTATGGACCTTTTTTCCTCTAGCTCATGAAGATCTTCAGCTAAATGAGTCCTTTCTTGAGGAACATTGCCAAGCATAGAAAAATCTGTTCCTATCTCAAAGACTTTGCCCATGGTGTTCCTTCCACATAGAATGCTTGTCCTCTAGATATGTTCAAGGTTGATCCTTCCCTATCCTTTGGAGATAAGCACACACTTTTTTTCCTTGGGATGGTTTTCGTGACCCTCCTCCCATAAGTCTGTGTCATACTGTGGTATGAATGTGTCCCCCAAATATTCATGTTTTGAAATGTAGTTGTGACAGTATTAAGAAGGTAGAAACTTAATCAGCCTATGAGGTTAAGAGATGGAGCCTTTGGAAGGTAATTAGGATCAAATAAAATCATCAAGGATGCCCCCCAAATGGAATATATGTGGGTTTATAAAGAGAGGGAGAGAGACCAGGGCCTAGACAAGGACATAGACACCAACGGTCACTCTCTTGCCCTCTGATGCTCTGTACTGCCTTGGGATTCTGCAGAGAGCCCCCACCAAAAATAAGACCTTTACCAAATGCAGCCTCATGACCTTAGAGCTCCAAAGCTATGATCTGAATAAATCTTTATTTTTTTCTGAGTTACCAAGTCTGGGGTATTCAGTTACTAAGCGACATAGAACAGACTGAAACATGCCTATCACTTTTTTGTTTCCTATTGCTTTACGACCCTTATCACAACTTGTGTTGTTTTATTTGTATGCTTGATAATTGGCTGTCCTCCCACTAAAAGATATTGTCTTGAGGAAAGGACTATATTTGTTTTCTTCACTGCTTACATCCCTGGTACCTTAAGAGGGTGCTTGACACATAGTAGGCGACTTAATAAATATTTGCTAGATGAATAAAAAGGAAGCCACAGTGTATATAGCAAAAGAAGTAAGCAGAGAAGGAAATGGCCTTCTGGATGCTGTGTTTGTCATATTGTTTATAGCACCCATCTATGGACACCACTTATGGATAAATGACCAGGAAACAAGGTAGGGTAGAAATGGAGAATTCTTTTTTTCCTTTTTTTGGAGAGGTTTTTGCTATAGGATGTGTGTGCTCACCAGAAAGACAGAGAGAGACAGAGAGTCAGAAAGCAAGAAATCACCCTCCAGGGGGGAAGGCCACACTGCAATCCCTTCTCTTCCATTCTCCTCTTGGGATCTTGGGCACACATGCACACATGCCTGGCATGAGTTTAAGCCTCTAGGTCTGGGACTCGAACTGCGGTTGACTACATGGGAGTCCAATGACATAGCCATTACACTAACTGCTGGTACCGAAATGGAGAATTCTATGATTACTGTTTCAAACATTGGTAGACCTGTGGTCTTGGCCACAGATTCTGAGCCTTAGAAGTACTCATACCTAAACCTCTCTTTCTTAAAATACATAGGAAATGAGATTCAGTGAACTTCTGCCTCTTGCCCAAAGTCACTGCCATGGTTTTATTGAACATAGTCCCTCTAAGATTCATGTTTTGCCAGTGTAAAAGTATTAAGAAATGGGGCCTTTAAGAGGTGACTAGGGTATGAAGACTCCTCCATTGTGAATGGAATTAGTTACCCTTATAAAGGGGGTTGTCAGAGGGAGTCTGTCCCATTTTGCCCTTCCACATTTGATCATCTGAGGGTGCAGTCCTTACCAGACACCAAATATTGGTGCCTTGATCTTGGTCTGCCAGCCTGCAGAACTTTGAATAATAAGTTTCTGTTCTTTATAAATTAGTCAGATTGTGGTATTCTATTGTGCTTTGTTCCATATCTATTTCAGTAGGAATCTGCATTAGGAGTGACCAGTTGTCCTGTCATAACTACAGACTGGGAATTAAACTCTCTTCCCAGTTCCACCATCCTCTAAGCCCCATGGATACATTCTTCCCTACTTCTTCTCCTCACCATGTCTTCTTGATCCACAATATGTAGAAAGTAATGGATAGACTTAGATAGTCCTATACCTAGCATATTTCAGAGCAGGGATTGAAGTCAGATATTGACTGCCAGTCCAGTGTTTTCTCACTGTACCTTGCTGTCTCTAAAGCTAGAGAAGGGTAGACAAGAAAGCTACTTTAGCAGAAAGCTTAGAGAAGGGCCCGGGTATATATAAAAATCATTGCCTGAATCTTGTAAATGCAGGTAACTGGCTAGTGGTCAGTGCTGCAAGCCTTGGACTAACTCATTCCCTTGGGCCTCATGTCTCCTGTATGTGGGAAGGTGTCTTGTGTATTGATGCTTGCAGGTCACAAATGAAGTAGAATTCAACCAGATGTTCTAAGGGGAAGTGCACAAATGATGAGGAGGTTATGAGATTGGAGGGGGTACTAAAGATCAGAAATTAAAGAATCTTATTATTTTACAGGAGAGATAGAACTTTTAAGTTAATGACAAGAGACACATTAGGACCATAATGTTGAAGTTGGGGTTGGATGGAGGAGCAGCAAGTAAATTTACACTGCACTCATTTGCTCCAAATGTTCCTCTAAAATAATGAAGTTGGAGAGGTGGGAAGGCCTCTTTGGTACTGTGGGATAGTATTGCTCAGGGAAAAGTATTCCAGGGAAAGGGGAAGGGCAGACTACATTTGTTTAAGGGCAAGTGAAAAAGCAACACGGCGGATTCCTTTCCCCAGCAGGTGGGAACCATAAAAGGAAACACAGACTGAGATATACTCAGGTGGTTCTTAAGGATGGGGAGAAATGCCTAGAGACCAGTGAAGAAACCCCTGAGCAGAAGGCAGAGATGGCAGGGAACTGGCCTGCTCTACACATCACCAAGGCCAAAGAGACCTAGGCTTGATGTAGGTGGCAAGTCTTTTGTGTTACTTGTTAGGAAAAGACATTCTGTTCTCCAGCCTGCCTGTCCAGTTCAGCTTACTTCAACAATAAGACTACAAAAAGCATGATTAATGGAACAATTGTGTAACAGGCACTTTATACATCTTATGAAATCTTTGCAAGAGCTACTGCTGGGGCAGGTGTACTTGCTTTCCTACAAATTAGGAAACTGAGGCTGAGGGAAGCCAGGTAGTTCACTGAAGATACAGAGTTGGTGAGTGGCAGAGTGAAGACTTGAACACCTATTCTGGACCATGAGACTAATGGTCTCATCCTGTCAAGGCTCTTCACTGGCAGGCTTTATAGACAGTGGCCCTGGCACACTGCCTCTTTTCTCTGTTTGTGCCCATCCTTGAGTCAGTTGGTGTTACCATTTGTCGATTTCCTTACCCAACAGTCACGGGCTGGGGTGGGGTGATAGTGCTGTCCTATGTGCTGAATCTTATAAAATTGGAGGTTCAAGTGGGCACAGAAAGAAGAGTGGGCATAGAAGGAAGGTTCTTTCTACACTCATTCTAGGTTTAAGCTCATAGAAAACTCATAGCCGTTCACAGTGCCATGTGTTGTAGGGCATGGGATCACTGCTTTTTTAGACAATTGCCAGTCTGTAAGTTCTCAGATAAGTGTTCCACTCCCAGTTAGTGCTCCTCTGGGCAGGAATGATCCCAGAAGACCAGGCTTCATCATCACAGTATGTGTCAATACATGGCTTAACTGTGAGGGCCAAATAAGAGAAAAGTCTCTATTTTCCAAAGGAGAAAAGAGACCATAACCAAAGGATTTGTCTAATGCTAAATTTCTTACATGTGGTACCCAGGGTCCCTCAACTTGAATTAAAGAGTCTTTATGTCGTCTCCTTAAAGGAATTACAGACAAAAATCAAGGGGGTGGGGGGATAAGATAAAAGAAGAGGAAGAGAGACAGAAAGAGGCAAAGGAAAAAGAGATGCAGGGATGCTAGGAAAAGAGGTGTAGCCATGTTGGGGTAAGGAAATAAGATTTCTCTGACCACCTCTTTAGAGGTGACTTAGAAATCACTCAGAAGATACATTTTCATCAGCTTCATGGATATCAATGTCTCACTTGAGAACACCACCTGAATATGTTTTGCTTCCTATCCTATTTCAGTAGAAACCTACATTTGGAGTGGCCCATCATCCTATCATGACTACAGACTAAGGATCAAACTCTCTTCCCAGTTTCACCATCCTCTAAGACCCATGGATACTCCCCACCTGCTCTCTTCTCACATTGTCTTCTTGACTCACAACACGTGTAAAGTAATAGACCTTTGGTCATGAAGCCCTCCAGAGCCCCTTTCCTTCCTGAGTTCCTCTTCAATGCAACCTCCCTCAGGAAGTCTTCCTAGATTACTGTACATAGAATAAATCTCTCCTTCCCTGAGTTCTCCATTGTATTTAATTGCACTGCTATTAAACACTCACCACAGGATGTCTTGTGTCATTGTAGGATGTACCTGTGTCTTCTCTATTTGGTTTTGCATCCTCTTTGAAAGGTATAGTTTTATATCCAATTATTTTGGGGTTTCTTTCCTCCCATAACACCAAGTACACTGGGTCACACAGAAGGTAGTCAGTGTTATTTGAATGAATAAGATTTTTTAGTTGAAAGTACTTTTAGAATCCATCTAAGATTTTATAGAAGTCACATAACCATAAAAGAACCTGCTTAGCCTATCTTGACTCGAGATCCAGGCTCTCTGTTCATTCCTTTGCACTCCCATTTCCTTCAAGGTCCTAGGGAGACCCTTAAACTTGGGATTCATTGACCTGGGTCTTCATGAATAGAAGACTGACTCCCAAGGTAGTGATCCCAGTGGATTCTACACTATGGCAAGGTGGCCAAACCAGGGAGACTTAAAGTAAGAAGGCCCCTAGGCAAGAGCTGAGAGACACCCTGTAGTCTTCCTACACTAAAGGATGATTCTGGAGTCTGGGCAGCTCCATCCTATTCCAGTTCTACTTCTACAAGGTTAGCAGGCAGGAATATTCCATTTCTGGAACCCGTGGATAAACCCAAGTATGTCTAAGGACATTCCTGGCAAGAACTTTTTCAAATGACTACTTGGTGTGAGCCCAGAGTTGTAGGAGATAAGCCACACTTCCACATCCTATTTAGAGGAGAGATAACAATTGTAAACTCCTTTCTGGAAGAGAAGAGAGGGAGGCTGGACTTTATGAAATACTGGAACTTTTCTCAAAACACCACAAAAAGGCAGAATCTGGTTCTGGCCAGGTATTTCCAGCCCCTGAACAATGAGGCTTTGCTAAAATGTCCCAGTCCCAGATAACTAGATTTGGAAGTCCCATCTCAGAAATCCCAGATGGGGACTGACCAGTGAGAAGCAGGGCAGCTCCATGCACACATTGACCGAATATCTTCACAAAACCCCAGGAGCTTCTTGGAACACAGGTATCATTTTGATCTATGTGGGTCTTTGAATTTCTACAAATGGCAGTAGTATTATGTGTTTGGAAAAGCAGTACCTTTTCAATCCTAGTGTGTCCAGGTCCTTAGGATTTGCTTCCCGTGAGGATGTGAGGAAGTGCATGTCCCTTACTTTTCCACATTAGCGTTACTTGTGGGATCTCTGCTGACATTTACCCTGATGTTTACTTGATGTCAAGTTGTAACCATAGATTCTTCTTCCAACAACCCCCTCCTTTTCTACCTGATCCAGGTTATTTTAGAGACAGTTTCCTTCTCCCTGCCTTCGAGTCTCTGGTCAACCCCAGGGATGCTTGTTTTACTCTTCAGGAAGGTCAGGTCAAAACCCAAATCAAGTATCTCCTAAATGGATTGTGTTTCCTGGGCTTCTGTAACCAGAGCAAAGAGGACAGTGTAGGAGGAAGGGTCCATCTCTTCCTCATGATAGAGAATTTCTCAAGTGAAATTTTGCAGAGTGGTTTAACACTTTCACCAAAGATTGGGGCCATGGACATTCTACTGGTATCAAGAAACTCAATATAAGGGTCAGGTGGTTGGTGACACAGCAGTAATGCAAATAGACTCACATGAGAAAGGACCTGGGTTCACATCTAGGGACTTCCCTGAGCACCCTGGGTGTGTGTACACATGCCGTAATCCAGTCCAGCTGAGTCTAGGGGTGGACTGCAGACTGAAGACCCTATTGGGGGTGCCTCTGTCTCTGTCTCATAGAAGAAATAAATAAATCAACTTAAAAATGAAGAATCATAGTTACTAAAAGCTGCCTCACTGTTGCTCTGGACTGCGATGACTCATCTGTAGAGGCTGTAAAGTCAGTCTTCCTTCTGTCTCCTACGTAAGCACTCTCCCACCTGCCCACCTTCAGCAGCGGCTAAAGGGCTCACCAACCCTCCCATGGTCACTGAGAAGTCATTTTATCCATCCTATTGCCTTTCGGAAATAACTCATGCATCTACCCCAGATAAATGAGTATCTCCCCTAGGTTTAAAAATCGCCAGAAGGCGTTGTGTTGTTTTGCTTCTGTTTTTATTACATTGCGAACATTGGTACAAGGTTAAATACACAGAGAGACAGACATCAGAAGGCTGCAGAGAGCATACACATTAACATACTTGTACAGAGAGAAAGGGTACAGAGAGCGACAGAGCATACGAGTGCACATACAATACGGACAGCAGCCACAGGAGAGCTGGCTACATCTGTGTACAGTCCTGCGTGAAACAGAGCATAGGGTACAACGAGCAGATGTCAGTTGATAAACAGCATCAATTACGATCCAGCCATTGGTGTTACATTTGACAACAACAACAATATACAAAGCCTTATTACATCCCCAAGGGGCAAAAGGTCTCCAGCACCTCAAAGAGTTTTTTGGAACTGTCTCAGAGGCGGGGCTCTGAAGGTAGATAGAAGCAACCACACGGATAATGAGGGGAGAGAAATTGGCTGTCAGACTGAGAAGTGGAAACAATGAAGCGTGTCGGTGTAGACAATGGGCCCACGTTTTTCAAAAACTTCAGTGATATTGAGATCAAAAGCCTTTCTCTGTGACTTTGTTGGGCTCTGTCCAAAGCCTCAGCCTCAGACCTTTCTCTACTCTCCAGCCTCTCTGAAAAACACAGGGATTGGAAGTGGTCAAAGGGTGCCTGCTTTTGCTTTATGTTATATTTGGTGACTAAGTTTCCAGCACTGGATAATGGGCAAAGGACATATGCCAGTGAAGCCTCTGGGCTGTCGACTTTGGGTCCTAGCTCGGGCTCTGCAATCAGCGAGCTGAGTGATCTCAGGCAAGTCACTTAACCTCCCTGGGCCTCAGCTTCTTTATCTGTAATAGGAGGGCGCTGGCTAGATGACCTCTCGAACCCTTCCAGCTCTTAGAGGGAAATTCAGGTGAGTTTTAATAGCACCTTTTTCTGAAGGAGAAATAAAACAAAAAGGACATGGTTGCTCAAAGGTAATCCAACCTCCCAACCACCCTCCTGCCCATAGACAACAGTCATCCCAAACCAGTCGGTGAAATCCAGCCATTAGAAACATTGATGCCTGGCTCTCTGCCCAAACCCTTCCAAACAGGCTGCCTCTTATTCTGGTAAGGGCAGACTTCTGAGGATTGGTGTCGACTGGGGCATGCTAAGGTACATATGGGATCGCATTTGCTGGGTAAACCCCAGGACCGCAACCATGTGGCTGGGAAGTGGGAGATGCTTTCATTCCTAATCTTCTGAACTTTATATGTCAGAGTGTTTGGGCTGAACTTCTGCTGGGTGCGAGTTCCAAACATGCCAGCCTCTCTGTTTAAGAAGAGGTACCTCAAGAAAAAAAAAAAGGAGACGGAAAAACAGATTCAAGAATTGTCCACTTTCTAGCAAAGCACCAGCCACGGCACACAGTCATTGCTCCACCACCTCTGTCCATCTTTCCTCTCCTTTTCCACCAGCAGGGGAGAGAATAAGAGCCCAGGTCCTCGTCCCTGTCTTCAACACTAGAACTATGGGAGCTGTGGAAAGGGAGACTTTTCTTCTCTGAGAATCTCTAGGTAGAGGGGGTCATCTCTCTCTCTCTCTCATCTCCACTGTGTAGTGCTCAAGAAGAACCACTTGGTGACCATCTGAGTTCTCTTCACTCCACTCTATTCTCTGGCCTTCAGCACCTCTAGAAGATTACTGCCTGCCTCATTCCTAGAGATGGGAGTGGATCAGCCCTTGGTCTTCTCTTCTGGTACTAAATAAGCCTCGTTAGTTCCTGTAATTGGTTCTGAGCCCTTTAATTGTCTTTGCCGCCTTGAAACTAGCTCTGTTTGCTTGGCTCGATAGCAGTACCTTGGTCTATACCTTTTTAATCTATCGGAAGTGGTAGACATTAGTAATTAAGGACCTGGCCTCTGAAGTCAAACAGAGTTGAGTTCAAGTCCACGGATAAGCTGTACAGTCATAGTACATTACTTAGCTTTGCGGAGAGGGAGGTTTACCTGGAATGGAGAGTAATAACAGCACCGACAGCACACACAGCATTTGTAAAAACAGAATGAAGTTGTCCGTGCAAAGCGCTTATCACAGTGCTTGCTATATTGTACATCTCGAAATCCCAGACCTCTCGTTCTGCCTTGCCTCCTAGTTTTCCTGCCAACTCAATCCCTCATCTGAAAGAACTTTCTGAGATGGTGGAAATTCCATAGACCAGCTGCTAGCCACACGTAGCTATTGATGACTTAAAATGTGGCTGGTGCAATTCAGAAAAAATGAATTTTTAATCTGATTTCATTTGAGTTCATTTAAATTTAAATAGCCACCTGAGCTAGTGGCAATTCCATTGAACTGTGCGGGCTGTTTGCTCTGTGGACCTGTCTTTGCAGCGCCCAAGGGAACAGCTGGGCTTCTGAGCAAACCGGGGAAAAATGTGGTACCAAGTGTGGTCTGGACTGGGGCGGTCCTCTCTTGACACCACCATGATACTCTGCGAAGGGCAGTGTACTTCTGGGCCTGTTTCCTCACCTACGTAATCTGGACACTGATCAATATTCCAAGACCCTGTCCAGTCAGGGCATCTCTGAGCACACCGCCTGTGCACAGCATCGCCGGGCAGCCATTGCATTCAGAGACTACCACGTGAAGGGCTTCCCTGGAGTCATGTGGCCTCACAGTCTTGCTTCCGTCTCTAGACGTTCTGGGGCTTGATAAGGCAACTCTTCTGAGTTGCTTCTTCTGAGACCTCCTGCCAGTCAGGAGACATCCAGGCCACTCCAGAACAGTCTGTGAGGGGAGTGGGGGTAGAGGGCAGGAGGGGAACAGTGCATGCACATGGCATCAGGTCAGATTCCCTTTGCCCATGCTGCCTGGGATGACCCAGTCCGCCTTGCTCTCAGACTCCACAGGCTGATGTCTGTAGCCACTGTTTAATAGGAACGGATGTAACGCTTTGCTCCCGATCAAAGCCCCGAATGAACATACATGAAGCCCTAGCAGTCCATAGCACTTTAGAATAAATGACTCATTCTAAAGTGCTAACTAGCTAAGAACTGTTTTGCTAAGGCAGAGGTATTATTTAGAGCCTGTCATTGCCTTGGGAAGGGATACCTGGGTGGAGTGAGTTGGCAGAGCAAACAGAGCTTTATGCTTGTAGGTGTGTTTGTGGAGGTACCTGCGGAGGTGCTGCAGAGGGGGAAAACAGGTTCTGAAAGAGGGGACAAGAGTGTGCCATAGCCTACATCCTGGCAGCCCCAATCTGCCCAGTACTAGCCCTGCATGAAAAGGGAGGAAGTGATTCCTGGAGAACAGTGCTACTCTTGTCCCCTCTCAGTTCCCTGAACCACTTGTTCCATGTCCCAATTCAGCGATGCCATGAATTCTAGGCCCATGGAGCCTGGGGTTTGCATGATCACCCTTCTTTTCAGAGGAGAAGCTTCAGTTGGCTGGATGTTAATTACATGTCCTTAGGAAGCCAGTCCATGTGTGCTGCTGGGAGGTCCAGCCACAGATGTTGCCAGCCCAGTCACAGGATGTGCTTGTGACAGCAGGATATTGTGACTACAACGTTCCCCCCTTCCTTTTAATAAGTAATAATGACAATGAAGTAATAATGACAGACGTTTCTTGAGTGAGGACTGTATGCCAGACATTTTATATTCACACTCTGCCAAATTGCAAAGCAAATCCTTTGTACATGGAGGGATTCGGGCACACAGAAGGGAAGCAGCTCCTGCCAGGTCATTCGTTTTATTATGGGGTTGAGTTGAAAGTTGACCCAGGTCTGCCTGGCTCCCCACCCAGACCCTTCCCCTCTCCTCCTACTTTCTCCCTTCTTCTCTGCTTTTTCCTTTTCTTCTGACATTATTCTTTACTCCCTTTCTCTCTTGAAGGAGACTCTTGGAAGACAGACTCAGGACATACAGACTATAAATGGGTGTGAGGCAAGACTGGGGCATGAGTATGTTCAGGGTGTTTGGGGCCAGAGGGGAAGGAAGAGTGAGCTCAGGGATGGTGGAGGAGACATTGCAGGGAAGGCTCTCCACAGGGCATGTTCCTTTACCTGCCCTGTAATCATGGAGGATGACACTTCTGTTTATCTGGAGAGCCCTGGCTGGCTTCCCCAGTATGACTTTGCTGTGGATTCTATTTGAATAGGAAAGCAATAGGAAGAGCAAGCTTCTAGGCTGGAAGTTAAGATTCCCCTACTTCTTTCTCCTACTGCCTTCATTTCTTCCTACAAATGCCATATATATTACACACTTCCTGGGAGCTGGGGGATGAAGATACACAGAAATAAAACCTAATATCTGCTCCCTAGGTCTCACCTTCTACGCTGGGAGGATGAGTACAGTATGTCAGCAAGAGGGAACTGGGCTTTAATATGCTCAAAAGGAGTGCTCTGTGAGCCTAGGGAGGGGAGATGGCTGAGCCCAGAGAGCAGGCGAAGAGGAGGGCCTTAAAGACAGAAGAAATCAAAACAGATGCCTGCTGGGAAGAGATGAGGAGGAGTGAGGAGTTTAGGGGGAGGGGGAGTCTGAGGTTGTAGGAAACAAGACTGGTTTCATTTGTCGCTGGCTTTGGAATAAGGGGTAAGATGTGGGGCACAGGTGCTGTCAGGTATGCTCAGACCCTGAAGTAGCACTTCCCCCATGGCTAGATGACATGTGCTGCTGTGGTCAGCCACCAGCTCAAAGCCTTCCTCATCCTCAGCCTGGTCCCTGCCTCCTGGACTGATGGGCCTTCACTGCAGCCCCATTTCCTGCTGGGACACCGCAGTCACCTACTCAGTGACCATCCTGTTTTCAGGTCCTGCCCCAGTTCCCCTTTGTCCTCACAGAATCTGCAGTGGTTGTTTCAACGGAAACCAGGTCCCTTCCCTCCACCCCCACCAGATTTGATGAAAATCTAGATACTTGAAAATGGCAACTGAGGTGTAAGAATTTCTAAAAGCAATTTCAGAAAGTGAACCAGGCTGGCGTTCCATTCCTGCAGGTTCCTTTTCCTGCATGCATTTCCTTTGCCAGTAGCACTCCCTTCGCTTTTCTTCTTCTTAGGTCAAGGCCTCAGGGTGTCCCAATAAGAGCTTGTACTGAGTAAGGCAATCTAAAGGAGCCTGGCTAAGGAAAGAGATCCTGGGGATCCTTTTGCTAGAATTGATGGCTCAGTGTCCATAATTAGAGAAGGTAGCATATAAGCTGAATCTGGCCCTAATAGATATTTCTTTGGTCTTTGTTGTTTTAAAAGTTAGAAAATTGGGGCTGGCAGGCAGTGTGGTGGTTAAGGGCACTGGACTCCCACATGGCCAACTGCAGTTCGAATCCTGGACCTGGTGGCTTGCTTTTTCACTCCCCCTCACCTCTCTCTCTCTCTCTTTCACTTTGTCCCTCTATGGTCAAGATAAAAAATAAATAAATAAATACATAAAATAAAAATAAGTAAAAATAATTCTTTTAAAAATAAATAAAAGTTAGAAAATTAAACATGGAATCTGGATTCTTGACTTCTCTTGAAAAATGAGAATACGTAGTCACACAGATCTGTATTCCCCTATGGAAATGATTGGAGAAAGTTCAATAATTAGCTGGCTCCTTTAACCTGGACTTTACTTTCCAGTTTGCTACGGCCTCCACCACTCCTCATTGTTTATTCCATTATGCGACTGGTTCTTGCAGGCATTTGAGTTTGTAACCCCTAGACTGAGAAATATCTAAAATTTCTTTCAGCTGATTTTGTTATTTTTGTTCTATGGTGGGTCTAAATCAAGATGGTAGCTCTTGGGACCAGCAGATAGGTAGTGGTTACATCACTGGACTCCCACATAGCCAATCGCGGAATGAATCTCAGATCCAGTGGCTTGAAAATAGCAGTAGGTGCATGTGCGTGCATGTTCAAGATCCTGGGAGGAGAAGGGATTTTGGCATGGCCATCCTTCCTGGAGGCTGATTTCTTGCTTTCCCTCTCACTGTCTCTGTTTCTGTCTCTCTCTCTCTCTCTGGCAAGCGCAAAAAACTCTTAAGAAAGAAGTTGGTAACTCTTGGAGAGTTTGCTTTGAAGTCTCATCTCTGGTGTGGTGAAGAGTGATAAAGGAGTTTCAAGTAGCAAAGGATTGGTAGGTAGGAAAAGAGTATTATGAGAAGAGACACTCTCCTGTGCACCTAGAGATGTCATCAAGTTGACACCCTTGTTTGGCCAAAGGGTAGGCCCAGTTGGTTCTTGGGAGATTACACCTGGTGAATCTTAAGTTGTGTTGCACAAAGACGATGAGCACCAAGACAGCAGCACTTTCATTTCTTGCCCATAGTAGGCCATCAATAAACAAATGTGTAATGAATGGATGGATGGGTGGATGGATAAGTGGAGTCATGGACCAGACCAGAAAGAGGT
>NW_006160005.1:3885540-3903032 GCF_000334495.1 Tupaia belangeri chinensis | reverse complement strand
ACTGGACTCCCACATGGCCAACTGCAGTTCGAATCCTGGACCTGGTGGCTTGCTTTTTCACTCCCCCTCACCTCTCTCTCTCTCTCTTTCACTTTGTCCCTCTATGGTCAAGATAAAAAATAAATAAATAAATACATAAAATAAAAATAAGTAAAAATAATTCTTTTAAAAATAAATAAAAGTTAGAAAATTAAACATGGAATCTGGATTCTTGACTTCTCTTGAAAAATGAGAATACGTAGTCACACAGATCTGTATTCCCCTATGGAAATGATTGGAGAAAGTTCAATAATTAGCTGGCTCCTTTAACCTGGACTTTACTTTCCAGTTTGCTACGGCCTCCACCACTCCTCATTGTTTATTCCATTATGCGACTGGTTCTTGCAGGCATTTGAGTTTGTAACCCCTAGACTGAGAAATATCTAAAATTTCTTTCAGCTGATTTTGTTATTTTTGTTCTATGGTGGGTCTAAATCAAGATGGTAGCTCTTGGGACCAGCAGATAGGTAGTGGTTACATCACTGGACTCCCACATAGCCAATCGCGGAATGAATCTCAGATCCAGTGGCTTGAAAATAGCAGTAGGTGCATGTGCGTGCATGTTCAAGATCCTGGGAGGAGAAGGGATTTTGGCATGGCCATCCTTCCTGGAGGCTGATTTCTTGCTTTCCCTCTCACTGTCTCTGTTTCTGTCTCTCTCTCTCTCTCTGGCAAGCGCAAAAAACTCTTAAGAAAGAAGTTGGTAACTCTTGGAGAGTTTGCTTTGAAGTCTCATCTCTGGTGTGGTGAAGAGTGATAAAGGAGTTTCAAGTAGCAAAGGATTGGTAGGTAGGAAAAGAGTATTATGAGAAGAGACACTCTCCTGTGCACCTAGAGATGTCATCAAGTTGACACCCTTGTTTGGCCAAAGGGTAGGCCCAGTTGGTTCTTGGGAGATTACACCTGGTGAATCTTAAGTTGTGTTGCACAAAGACGATGAGCACCAAGACAGCAGCACTTTCATTTCTTGCCCATAGTAGGCCATCAATAAACAAATGTGTAATGAATGGATGGATGGGTGGATGGATAAGTGGAGTCATGGACCAGACCAGAAAGAGGTGTCCTGGGAGAAATCTCTTTAGGTGCAGATGGCATTAAAAATGGACAGTTCTTTCTCTCAGCTTGTAACTGTGTGATTTAAAATTCTGGCCTGCAGTCAAAATGGCACAACTGTCACACATTCCATAGATAAATCAAGCCCCTGATGGGTCACAATGAAGAGGACTGAGAGAATGTGAGCCCAAAACAAATGAGCCAACATGTTTACTTAGTTCTTGGATGGATGATGCGGTGGCTGGGCCCATGGCAGGAAGAGGGGGACGATGACTTGGCTCCCTTACAGTATGGCAGTCTTCATGTCACATGGCCAGACTTGGGCATGGCTAGGGCACAGACAGATAGGACCTGCCTTCAAGGAGAGCTCTGAGAGAAGATCCCGACACAGGGCTCCTCTGTGTCAAACTGGCATTGGTAGGAGCCAGCAGGAGGGTATATATGCTCAGGTCACCTACCCCTGGGCCGGCTGTGACCCCTGTGCGGGCTGCCTTCTATCATCTCCCTCTCCTCCAGCCCCTGCCCTGTTCGGATAGTCTGTTGAGAGTCCCCAGTTTTCTTGGTCTCTGTGGCACTTGTGTCTATGTGGCCCTGTGCTGCAGAGCACAACCTACAAATGCAATTCAATTATATACTGTGGGCTGCCCAGAGGGAAAGCGGCCAGCAGGTGGTATAGTGGTTAAGGTACTGGACTCCCACCTGGTCAACCACAGTTTGAGTCCTGGGCCTGGTGGCTTAAAACTCATGCCGGGGGTGTGTGCGTGTGTGCACAAAATCCTGAGGGAATAATAGAGGAAAGGGGATTGTGGTGTGTCCGTCTCTCCTTTGGGGGTGATTTCTCACTTTTTGTCTCTCTGTCTTTCTGGTGAGTGCACACGCCCTATAGCAAAAAAATAATAAATAAAATAAAAATAAAAATCTCAAAAAAATAAATAAATAAAAAGGGAAAAGAAAAGAAGATGAAGGAAAATTCTATGTCTCTCTCTGGCTAGTGCATCTCCTCTTTAGCAAATAAAAAAAGAAAGAAGAAAGAGAGAGGAGAGAGAGAGAGAGAGAGAGAGAGAGAGAGAGAGAGAGAGAGAAAGAAAGAAAGAAAGAAAGAAAGAAAGAAAGAAAGAAAGAAAGAAAGAAAGAAAGAAGAAAGAAAAAGAAAAAGGAAAAGGAAAAGGAAAAGAAGAAAGAAAGAAAGAAAGAAGGCAGAGAAGAAAAGGAGAGAAGTACTAGGTGAGAAGTCAGTCCCATAGCTACTGAGCAATGGAGCCTGGGTAACTCTGACTGTGAGGCTGATACTGTTTGATAAATACACACCAACAAGTGAACAGTAGATAAGATACTTTCACCCAGAAAGAGTTCTGTGGAGTCTACTACAAGTAGGTGACCAATGTATTTCACCTTGCTGAGAGCTTTCCTGGTGTGAGCCCTGAAAGTCTCCTGGCCAGAGGACCTCTCAATCCTGGGCAGACTCAGAATGGTTGGTCATCTGATCAGAAGGCAGATCATTGCTCAAGCCAGAGTTCTCTGTTCGTCTATACAGTGGAGAGGCACTTTGAACAGTATTAATAATGACTGGCCCCCAACTCCAGGCACTTTAATTGGTCCAGGCTTCAGCCTGAGAACTGAGAGTTTTAAAAGCTCCCCAGGTTATTATAATGAACCAGTGGCCCCACCTAATGAATTGAACCTGCTGCTGTCTCCAGGTTAATCCATCACCTGCTCAGTTCTGTCCATATCCCTCCAGCGACTCCCTGTCTCCCACCAAAATAGGCAGACACTCTGCAGCCTGGCAGCCCAAAGCTTCCCGTCCCTGCCAATGACTCTGACTCAACTTTTGAGCCCTATTTTTTCAACATTTCTATGTTTTTTGTTTCAGCTAAACTCCCTGTTATTTTAAGCCATTTATTTCCCCTCTTGTAATCCTGATGCATGAGATACACAGATGCGCAGAAACTGTTTATGTAATTACTTATGGAAGCTCCCTGTTCACTGAAAGTTCTATGGGTGTGCAGAGGTGTGTTGGGGAAAGATACTCACTTTCAGGTAAAATAATAGCACATTACATCTGTCAACACCCTAGCCGATAAGTAACCAGTGATTCAAGAAACAGACTAGGGGATTGAGGGTTGGGTGTCAGATATGAGGAGGAGTTGGGGCAAGGGGAACTAAGCAGAGGTGGCAAGATAGGACATATGAGGGAAGCTTGGACTGATGAGGGACTTTAAGGCAGAGGGGCTTCTAATGAAATATGAAGGGGGCCAGACAGTAGGGCAGTAGTATTGCAATGTTCTGTGGTGCTGGGTCCACATGGGAAGGTCCTGGGTTCATATCCCAGGGTTTCTCTGTACACACTAGGTGTGGGCTCACATGCCTGTGATGCTGACTGGCTGAGGCTGAGGGTAGATTGAAACGTGAACCCTGTTGGAGGTGCCTGTCTGTTTCTCTCTTTTATGGAAGAATTAAATGAATATTTAAAAAGAACTAGGTGGGGCCAGCAGGTGGCATACTGGTTAAGGTGCTGGACTCCCAGATGGTTAGCTGTGGTTCAAGTCCCAGATCTGGTGGCTCGAAACTCACACCTGGTACATGTATGTGCATGCTCAAAATCTTTTTTTTTTTTTTTGAGAGGTTTTTGCTATAGGGTGCGTGTGCTCGCCAGATAGACAGAGAGAGACAGAGAGAGAGAGTTTCACTTTTAGAGCTCACCAGAGACACAGAAAGGGAGAAATCACCCCTCAGGGGAAGCTGGTGATACCGCAATCCCTTATCCTCGGTGCTCCTCTCAAGATTTTGAGCATGCACATACATGTACCAGGTGTGAGTTTCGAGCCACCAGATCTGGGACTTGAACCACAGCTAACCATCTGGGAGTCCAGCACCTTAACCAGTATGCCACCTGCTGGTCCCTGCATGCTCAAAATCTTGAGAGGAGCACCGAGGATAAGGGATTGCGGTATCACCAGCTTCCCCTGAGGGGTGATTTCTCCCTTTCTGTGTCTCTGGTGAGCTCTAAAAGTGAAACTCTCTCTCTCTCCCCAAAATAATTAATAATAATAAAATAAATAAAAAGAACTAGGAAGTGAGTAATGAGCATGAAGAGACTGCAAGGATGAGTGGGGCTGGGGAGAAAAGCCCTCTGCTCCTTTCCCTGTTGGCTCAGCCTGAGATAAATCCCTGAGTCTTGTTCAACATATGGGCTGTGAGTGCATGGGGAAGAGACAGAAGCCCCCAGCTCATCCAGAGTCTCAAATAATAATGTGAATGAAGACTATCTTCTGCCTGTAGAACCTAACTTAATTGGTATTTCTCCTAATTATCAGATTTAATCACCACCTCTCCAGTGAAATCATTTTTGACTAAATGAGAAATTGCTATTTAAAAAAAAAAAGGGAGAAAATTATAGAAGGGAGAAGAGAATCCATTTTTAAATGACTTTGTGTGCACAGAGAAACATTATTTCCTTTTCCATTCTATTTATCTAACAGGAGCTGAAAGCCAGGGTCCTCTGAGTAGATCTCGCTCTTGTAGGCTTTCTCAGACTAGGGGAGGAACTGCAGGGCTCAGAGGTGGGTGAGGCTGGGAATCTCCAACCTGAAAATGGCTCTCTTTCTTTGATGCCTCCACGTGGTACCAACAAGCTGGCAACCCTGCTGGTGGGTCCAACAGAGTGACACCTGAGGCCTCTTTTGAGCCATAGGGGTTTGTGCAGGTAGAGTGGATGTGTGCATAGGTGGAGTGTGTGCATGCACAGGTGGAGTGTGTGTGTGCATTTGTAGGTGGAGAGTGTGCATATAGGTGGAGTGTGTGTGGACATGGAGTGTGCGTGCGTGTATAGGTGGAGAGTGTGCGTATAGGTGGAATGTGTGTGTGACATAGATGGAGTGTGTGTGCAAGTATACGTGGAGTGTTTGTGCCTGTATAGGCAGAGAGTGTGTGCGTATAGGTGGAGAGTGTGTGTGCACATAATTGGTGTGTGTATGCGTGTATAAGTGTAGCATGTGTTGGCACGCATACGTGGAGTGTGCATGCTGATATAGGTGTGTGTGTGCATGTATAGGTAGAGAGCATGTGCTCGTATAGGCAGAGTGTGTGTGGATATAGGTGGAGTGTTGTATGCGTGCATAGGTGAGTGTGTGTATGCACACAGGTGGAGTGTGTGCGTATAGGCGGAGCATGTGTGTGTGCATATAGGTGGAGTGTGTGTGCGTATAGTTGGAGTGTGTGTGTGTGTGCGTACATAGGTGGAGTGTGCATGTGTGTTTAGGCAAAGTGTGTGTATGTGTAGGTGGAGTGTGTCTGCATGTACAGGTAGAGTGTATGTGTGTGCGTGTATAGGTGACTGTGTGTACGTGTATAGGCAGAGTGTGGGCGTGCGCATAGGTGGAGTGTGTGTGTGCGTGTATAGGTGGACTGTATGTGTGTGTATAGGTGGAGTGTTTGTGTGCATGTATAGGTGTAGTAGGCAGAGTGTGTGCGTGTATAGGTGGATTGTGTGTGCACATAGGTGGAGCGTGTGTGCTTGTATAGGTGGACTGTGTGTGTGTGTGTATAGGTGGAGTGTTTATGTACATGTATAGGTGTAGTAGGTAGAGTGTGTACGTGTATAGGTGGATTATGTGTGCACATAGGTGGAGCATGTGCGCACATGCATAGGTGGAGTGTGTGTGGATATAGGTGGAGTGTGTGTGTGGATATAGGTGGAGTGCGTGTGCACACACATGTGATGCCAAAGAAGTAGAAGCAGGAGGTGCTTTATTACCTCCAGAGTCATATTTGGCTGACCAGCTAAGTGGCCACAATGATCAAGAGACATCCCTGCTATACAGATGAGGGGAATCCCCTGGACTCAAGACAGCCATTATCCAAAGCTTCCAGAACATTCTTCACCTCCTTGTAAAAGTGAAATAATAGTTAATGTTCAGTGGAGCAGGGAAGGGATCCCCACCTGCCAGAAGTGGCTGAAAGTAGGTGGCTTACCTCCAAATTTGTCTTTTATGGATGGGATTCTGTGATCCAAGCTGGGATGAGCGAGAGAGAGACTGTGGGATGGAGGAGGGTAGAGGGACTGGAACCTTGTGAGAGCATGCCCTGTGTGGGTTAACAAAGCAGCAAAAGGAAGACAGGGAGGGGAAGGGAGCTTAGGGGCTGGGGATCCGCAGTCTCAATACCAAGGGAGCCTGTACTAGGGTCTGATTTCAGGAGCTGGTACATGCAGAGACAGGGCTTCGGGGAGGAGGCAGCACTGGCCCAGCCTGTCCTCAGGTAAAGGAACACCTGGGTGGAAGGACACCAATACTCATGCACCGAGTAGTGTGTTTTCAGGGGGAAATCCCTGCACCCTCATATTTGCCACTCAGAACTCTGATCACATCCCACTTTGCTTTTCAAAAACCTTCAACAATTTCAAGTACAGGAAACTTGAACACTAATTTTCAAGTTAGCACTGAAGTCCCTGCTCCCCTGGCCTCAGCAGGCCCTGCCAGCCCTGCTTCCAGTGATTCTGCCATATTCCAATCAAAAGGGACACCTCCGGAGCTGTTTGCCTTGTAGTTCCTTTTACTCAAAATTCCTTTCCTCACTGGACCCAAGTCTTCCACCTGACAAAATCTCCCCTTAAGGCCAATATTTCCATGAAAGCATTCCCAGTCTAATCTGCTGATAGGAGGTCTCATCCTCCATGTCACATAGTAAGTTACAGAGCTGGGGCCGACCCCCTACTACTCCTATCTCATTGTACCCTAGGCTGGTCCTCTTCTGGAGCGTCTTGTTGCTGGGGAGACCAACCTCCCTACTCGAACACTGACACGGGACTGAAGCAACCCCAGAGGAACCTGCTCAGTGGTAAGTCTCTCTATTTCTATGGCAAGGGTCTGGCATAAGACCTGAATTTGAGTCCTAGTACTGCCCTTACCCTGTGTGTCCTAGGTGGCTCAGACAAGGTGTGCTGCATATGTCAAAAAACTACCGGAGGGACCAGTAGTTGGCATAATGGCTTTGTCTCTGGACTCCCATGTAGTCAACTGCGGTTCAAGTCCTGGACCTGGTGGCTTAAACTCAGGCTGGGCGTGTGTGCATGCGAGCCCAAGATTCCGAGAGGAGAATGGAGGACAAGGGATTGCAGCATGACCATCCCCCCAGGGGGTGATTTCTTTCCATCTCTCTGTTTCTCTCTGTCTTTCTGGCAAGCAAAAACCTCTCCAAAAAAAGCTACTGGAAGGCCCACTCAGCAGTACACTAGTTAAGCTGCACAGAGGGAGCTGGATCCTGCATGGCTGATTGCTGTTCGAATCCTGACCCCTTGTGGCTTGAAAACACACAGGGCATGTGTGTGTGCGCATGCTTGTGTGTGTGTCCCAAATCCTGACAGGATGGAGAAATGGAGAAGGGATTGCAATATGACCACACTCCTTGAGGGGATTCCTTCTCTTTCTCTCTCTTTCTTTTCCTCACAGGCAAAACACTCATCCTCTGGCCAAAAACAAACAAACAAAAATAGTGACTGAAAAGGCCTTTTCTCTTCACTGGGCCATGAGTTGGATGGATGGTCAATAGACTTGAAATGTTCCTGTGGCTTAGCACTTCTGCTCTTTGCCGGGTGTCTCAGCCTCCCACGAATTTATCTACAAATGCCCCTTTACTCACACACCCTGGAGGGAGCAGGATAAGACACATCCAGGAAGGACTTGGCCTTGGTCTGCCCCAGCAGCTGAGAGCCAGGCCACCCTCCCTCCCTCCTGCAGTGAATATGGATCCGAAGTCACCACCGGCTGAACCTCTCCAGAGTGTAGTAGAGCGTGTGGACTCAGAAACCGCTGGAGCAGAGTGTGAATAATGGGAACTGCTTCTGACTTAATTAGACTGACATTAAAATCACACTCCCTGAAGCTTGCAGAGGCAGCAGGAGGCCCATCCTCCCTCCTCCGTGACCTGGGATGCTCCTCTCATTTCACCCAAGTCCAAATACCTTCCATTTCATTGGCAAGAGGATGCTGCTCCTTCCTCCTGTCACTTCTTGTTCTTGGTTACTTCTCCTGCATCTTTCCTCCTCTCTCTCTTTCTCTCTGTTTAAGAATTACTTTATTTAACTTTATTCATTTATTTAAATTTGACCAGAGAGGGACAGAGTGAGGCAGAAAGAGAAAAAGGGTGAGAAAGCAAGCCGCCAGGTCTGGGACTTGAACCACGGTCGGCCATGTGGGAGTCCAGTGCCTTTAACCACTATTGTGCCACCTGCTGGCCCCCTCTTGCTCTTCTCTTACTGTATCTCATGGACTTGGGCTTTGTGTTGCTCTCCTGTCATAATTACTCACATTCTTCTCTCCTCTCGCCTTCCTTCTGCACCCACTCTCTTTGGTACCCACAGCCCTATCATATGTATCCACTCAGTCTCTCTGCTCAGTAACGGTGAGCACAGGTCAGATCCTTGTAATCCTCTGGTCACGTGATGATTAGAAGGCTGTCATAAAGAGGTGTCCTTCTCCCTTGACTCCTTGTGGCCAGATCTGAATATTTTTCTTTCTTTCTTTCTTTCTTTCTTTCTTTCTTTCTTTCTTTCTTTCTTTCTTTCTTTCTTTCTTTCTTTCTTTTTTTTTTTTTTTAAGGTTTTGTCATAGGGCAAGTGTGCTTGGCAGAGAGAGAGCCACAGAGGGACAGTGAGAGAGACAGTGAGAAATCATTCCCTAGGGGTTATGGCTATTTCACAACCTGTCCTTCTCCATTCTCCTCTTGAGATTTTGGGCACACATACACATGCGCCTGGCATGATTTTCAAACCACTGGTTTTGGGACTTGAACTGTGGTTGACCATGTGGGGGTCGAGCACCTTGACCACTACACCAACTGCTGGCCCCCAGGCCTGCATATTTCTGACCCCCTTTGACAAGAAGGAAGTAATTCAATGGCTGATTTAGTTTGTCTGTGGCCAAGGACAGAAGGGAAAGCCACTAAGAGTGATGGTTGGAAACTCAGGGTTTCTCAACCTGGGTACTACTGGCACTTGGACTGGGTAATTCTCTGTGGTGTGTGTGTCAGGGGGTGGAAGGACACTGCCCCAGCACCATGGGATGTTTAGCACACCCCTGACTTATACCCAGTTGTCAGGACATATTCGGAGAGAGGCCCTGAGGATGTGGGGACATGCTCTGAGCAAACATCACTTGTCCCTTTTGGCTATGACAGAACCTTGCAGCTTGTCCTTTCCTTGACCCTTACTGGAGGTAGAGCAAAGGGTGGAATTTTCTAGGGGCCTTCCAACAGATACATCTGATGGAATTCAGGAATGATCCTAACCCCAATTAGCAAAGTCCAACCCCTGCTCTGCCTCTGTAAGACTCTTTAGCCTTATCAACACCCCCTTGATGTTTGTAAGAAAGTGTCCTCCCCACACCTGCAGCTAGGCTTCTCTCCATTAGATAAGAAGGTTATGAAGATTTCTCTTTGAAATGGAGGTAGCTAAGGGATATACTCAGCCCAGTATGTCTAAGCCCTTACAGATTTGTTACCTGCTTCTTATTGCCTGTAACGTATCAACGTATCTATGGCATGTCATGAAATACACGTATGTAGTGTTGCCTTGCCCTATAAATAAAGGTGCCCCGTTTGTCAGGGCAGCACAAGTTGCTTGGGCTCCCTAGGCTCAGGCCGCCTGTGTCCATTGCTACTCTGTCTCCTTGTCTCTTTCTACTTTCTCTTAGAGCGAGCTATGTCTTGGGCAGATGCTGACACCCAGTAGATGTCCATGACTGGCAACCTCCTTTAGGCTGGATTCAGTTAAAATGTTTTCAGACTTTACCAAATGTCCCCTGAGGGGCGGGGAGATAAATTGTCCCTGATTGAAGACCCTGATTTCAGCTTAGGTCCTCGTTCCGCATCTGTGTGGTTTAAATGGAAGCACACTGGCCTTGGCATTTGTGCCCTGCACCTGCCGCTGCCCAGCACCACCCTTAGGTCCCTACGACCTACCCTCGGGCTCTCCTTCACTTACGCTCTCTGAGTTGGTTTTTCATTTTGCAAATGGGGCCATTGCCTAATTCACAGGATTAATGTGAAGAACAAATGAGATACAAACTATAAAATACCAGAAAATGTATTTAAGCACTACACTGTGTTATCCTATGCAAATAAGGCTAACGCTAGATACTCAAGAGAGAGTTAATGTTCAGCGATGATGGATAAGGGCTTGCCAGACACTCCGTTGATTAGATTGGGAGATTGGTGAAAAATAGTTTAAAAGGATTCAGCAGTCAGGACGGGGGAAGAACAACAGGAAAGCAGAAGAGAAAAAATTCCATAAAAGGGGGGGCCCTGGAAAGCAGTGGGGCTTCAAGGCTAATCGTGGGTCAGAGGTGGTCTTCTCCTTTAATGGAGGGAATGATATGAGGAGGCCGTGAAAGTTCCATAGCCCAGGGTTGGAGGGCAAGTGTGGCCAGATGACAGTGAGGGGGAAGAGCAGAAATGTTTTAGACATTTCTTTGCTAACCAGGAGAGAGAGGGAGAGAGAAAGAGAGAGAGAGAGAGAGAGAGAGAGAGAGAGAGAGAGAGAAAACACCTAAACCAGGAAAACCCAAACCAGGAGGTGACACATCTGAAGGTAAGAAAATAAGACAGCTTCAGAGACAGACTGGCCAAAGAGCAGTGTGGACACCTGCTGTTTTTGCTTCCCATGTCTTCTGGCCTGTCCTCTGGGCACAGTATCATGATTTCTCTTGGGGGAGCATTCATTTCCTGTCCTCTGACCATGCGGCTTCAGGACTAGACTTGAGACTCACATCCTCCAGATTGCAACAACGATTCAGGGATCAGTACAAAACTTAAGTGAGGCCAATCAGAGCCAGTGAGCGTTAACTGTAGGACTTCTGCTTACATTACTGGAAAAAAAGAATGTGCCTATTTTTTTCTGCTGAGATTGATAAGACCTAGAAGGATGGTAAAGGAGCCCATCTGAGAAAGAAGCAACAAGGAACAAGAGGTGGAAAAAAAAGATTAGTAATGATACTGTCTGTACACCTGGATCAAACCATCCCTGAAGTCCAGCACCCTAGGCATTTTTAGCAAAATGGGGCTGTAAGTTCCTTGTTGAAATTTTTGTTTAGTCCAACTTGAGCTGGCCTTTTGGAGTTGAAAAGGTCTTTAATAATATAGGGAGACAGTGTGGTAAAAGAACAAATTGGCTGGCCAATGAATCAAGAATGGAAATCTTGACTATAGGTAGCCATTTTACCTCTTTGAGTTTCAGCTTTTACTCATCTATCAGGGGATTTGGAAAAGGTCATGGAAAAAATGAAAATAAAGAACAAGTTTACTTTGGTGCAAAAGAATTTAGATACCGATGCATAGTTTTTTCACAATACGCATTTGTCATTTTTAAGACCTTCTCATAAAATACAAGGACATCAATAAGATGGTACAGAAGGTAAGTGTGATGATGCTGGCCACTCTGTTACTGATAATTCCTCCTACAAATAGTGAGCACCGAGACCTCCTCAAGGCCACTTACTGGACATTGCCCAGCCCTTCTGTGTGGCTTCCAGTTATCTGTCAGACAGATGAGGGCTCTCAGGGCTGGCCTTGGACAAAACTGTAAAGTCAGGGCAGTTTCCTCCACGGAAACATAACCCACCTCCCCCAGTGTGACAACAGTTCAGTTCTTCAGTCTCAACAGCCTCCTGGCCCTCCAGGACAAAAATTGGTCCAATAATATCACACTTTCACCTTTTAGTCTGAATGAGATTTAAATGGTTTTTTGCCTTTCTTTTTTTTTCCGAGAGATTTTTGCTATAGGGCGCGTGAGCTCACCAGACAGACAGAGAGAGACAAAGAGACAGAAAGTGAGAAATCACTCCCCAGGGGGGATGGTCACGCTGCAATCCCTTCTCCTCCATTCTCCTCTCGGGATCTTGGACACGCACACACACGCGCCTGGCATGAATTTAAGTTACCGGGTCCGGGACTCAAACCAAGGTCGACTCCATGGGAGTCCAGCGACACAGCCATTACGCTAACTGCTGGTCCCGGTTTTTGCCTTTCTAAGACACTTGGGCAAACTTTGCCTGGGCTCCTAATAATCTGCACCGAGAAGCATTTTATGACCCTCAGAAAAGCTAGCCTGAAGGTGAGTTGTCACCAGTGGCTTTCTATCAAGAAGGGTCACATCCCTCAGATTAGACTCCGTTCTCGAGAGGGGACAATGCAAGCTAATTCCGTGGCAATTTAGAAGAGACTGGCAGACCAGAGAGGATATTTACAAAAGGGTCCTGGCATTAGCAAATTGCTAAATTGAAATGTTTCCAGTCTTAGAAGGAGTCAGGGGCATTAGTACACTCTGGCTGAGGCTAATCCTATTATTTGGAACTCTATCAGTACCTTCTTCTGGCTGGAGCCTAATCTCGGGGGTGGATTACTGCAGGGGGCTGCCTTTCATTCCTGTTTTCTATGCTTTAATGATATTTCCTGTGTACATGGCTGGGTTAGGATAAGACTGCAGCTGGCCCTTCCCTTGTCCCCACCCTCCTTCTGACTAAATCCTACAACGATCTCTGGGAACACTGTTTATGGCTAATTGTGATAAGCTAGTGAGTTTATTTTGCAAACAGTGAGAAACAACAGTAGACATCTACTTTCCACCCTAACTTTCAGACTTTGTCACAGTGAGTGTCACCTCCTCTTGATGCCTGATGGAGGAGTGGAGACTCCTGCAACGCCTGGGATATCCATTCATTCTCTTTGGTGCTATTGGGCCAAATGTTTCCCTATGGCTCTTAGTGTGAACGAAGTAATGGTCCATGGAAACCCTTGCATGTGCACAGACAGGGGTGCCCATGATGGCCCTAAAGTAGAGGTGAGCAACCTTTTTGTGTAAAGGGTCAGAGAGCAAATATTTCAGGCTGCATAGGCTGTAGATTCTCTGCGGCAGCTACTGAACTTTGCCTGTGGCCTCCAAATAGCCTGGGACAATATGTACATGGTCATGTCCTACTAAAACATTTATAGAAGCAGACCCCAGCTGTGGCCCTCCTTGTTCTCTGTTTATTTTTGTTTGTTTGTTTTTTGTTCTTTCTCTTCCTTTCTTTCTTTCTTCTTTTTCTTTATTTTTCAAGTCTAGTTGGTTGACTCCTGGACTGGACAGTAACTACACAGAGTGACTAAGTTTGCCCGCCTAAACTTAGTAACCATAGTTTGCCTATTTCTTCTATACTCCCTCTGCAGTGGGTGTTGGATAGCTATCTTCCTGGGAGGTATGAGAGCACCTGTTCATAATTAGGAGGTAGATGAGAGGGCCCCTTGAGATTCCTCCTAGGGTATCAACAGTAGGGTTCAAGGTGGTTAGAGGAAATGGAAAACTCTTTTTCAAGGTCTATCTATGGTTTCACCTTGATGGTGTCTCCACGTATTATGTATTTATTCATTCAACTTCTTGTTCTTTCTTTTTGTTCTTTTTTTTTTTTTTTTTGCCAGAGAGTATGTATGTTTGCGAGAGAGAGAGAGAGAGAGACCCTCTCCCCCAGTGAGGCGTGGTCACACTGCCATTTTGGCCACACGTGCCAAAAACATGCAACTGCCAGATTGGGATTTGAACAGCAGTTGGTCATGTGGGATCTAGTTTTCTTTTTCTTTCTTTTTTTAATTTTAAAAAGAATTATTTATTTAATTTTATTTATTATTATTTTTAATTTGCTATTGGGCATGTACACTCCTCAGAGAGTGAGAGGGAGAGAGAGTGAGAAAGCAAGCTGCCAGGCCTGGGATTCAAACCATGGCTAGCCATGTGGGAGCCCAGTGCCCTAACCTCCACACCACCTGCTGGCCCACCCACCTTTTTTAATCACTAAGCTATGAGATTGGTCCTTCTTGTTCTCTGCTTTTTTGATTGTTTTTCTTTTTCTCTCCTCCTTTCTTTTCTCTTTCTTTTTTCTTCTTTCTCTCTCCCCCTCTCTTTCTTCCCTCCCCCTCTCCCTCCCTCCTTCCCTCCTTTCTTTCTTTCCTTTCTTCCTTCCTTCCTTTCTCTCTCTCTCTTTCTTTCTCAATCTGTGCCCTAACTGGAGAAGAGAGAGAAACAGGGAAACCGAGAAAAAAGCCTCCATGGGGAATGGTCACTGCAATCCTTTCTTCTCCACCTGCCCCTCTGGTTGCAATTTGGGGCACGCAAATGCACATGGCATGTTTTTGAACTGTTCAGTCAACTCCGTGGCTGCCTTAACCGCCAGGCTATGGACTAGCCCCCCTCCTTGTTCTTCTTATTAGCAGTGTTTGCATATTTAGAAGTGCTGCAAAATTATTTGTTGAGTCCCAGCTGTGTGCCAAGCATTGTGCTAAGGATTGCAATTCAGAGGGAAAAGCCTGCTCCCTGGCTCCGGGGAGCTAACAGTGCAGAAGACAAAAGGAAAACTAGGCAATTAGAGTGATGTGCAAGGCATTGTCCCGGGGTGAGCAAACAGTGCTACAGGATGGCATGTAGTTCAGACTCTACCACAGACTGGACAGGGGGTGATCTCAAGGCCTCAGTTCTTCCTGAGACAGAATTCCGGAGCACAAGTTGCCACGGAGAAAAAATAACTCACCACTTGGCAGCCTCTGGAGCACCACAGGGCACTGCTCACCTGCTTAGAATCCCAGGGTGCTGCAGCAGAGGCCTCCAAAGCACATTTGTGGAAATGAAGAGCAGCCCATTCAAGGGAAAAAACTCCCTCTCTTTGCTTCTTACAGCAGTTTTTGTTTATCTCATTATCTCCCAACCTGAAGAACAGGACCATCTGGCATGCGAGCATGTTAACAAGATCATAAATTAGGAGGAGAAATGAAGCCAGATTTCCATAATGGTCGCAAGACAGAAATCAACAGCACTGGGCTGGAATTTGCTTGGAAGGTAGGGTGGGAGGGAAATGGAGCAAAATGAAAATGCCTCAGCACATCCCGCCTGAATGAAAAACACAAACCCAGAGTCATTTAGAAAGAGTGGGTTTGAAAAAAAAAAAAAAAAGTGCTGGTAAAGCATCTTTCCTCTGGTCTTTCTCCCCCTCTTCCTGTATTCTGGGTCTTCCCTTAGGAATGGGGCCAACTCGAAATCCTCATTCTTGTAGGTCACTACTGTAAACATCGTGTGAAAACATGGAGGAAGGGCTTGGTTAACTCAGAGCCCAAGGCTGCCTACTTGGGTTAGATCACCTGGGCAGCATTTAAGATCCAAGGGAGAGTGCTTCCTGGGGTTTCTTGTATTTCCTGGGACTCTGTGCCTCAGGGACAGCAAAGACACGACTGTAGGTAGTTAATGCCAGAGTGTGTTACCTCCATCGCCTCGAGGCTGGGAGTCCTCTGCACGCGTATGCACACACCCAGCATTGCCTGTTACCAACCCATTCGGCTGCTGTTCCCCCAGAGTATGTTAGACGCTCTGTGTGGGGTCTCTGGCCTCTTGCCCTCCTCTGCCCAGCTTTCTCCTTGGAATAGCAGGGCCCCTGTCCAGAGTACCTTTCTATCTACCCCTGTAATAAATATTACGGTTTGAGTATCCCTCAAATTCATGTGTTGAGATTCAGTTGTGAAGGTATTAAAAGGAAACTTAATGACAGGCAGGTGGCGTGGTGGTTAAGGGTGTTGAATTCCCACATGGCTAACCATGATTTGAGTCTAGGACCTGGCGGCTTGCTTTCTCGGTTTCCTTTTCTCTCTCTCTGGTCAAATTAAAAAATAATACTACTAAATGGAATTAAATAAATAATTTTTTGAGAGGTTTTTGCTATAGGGTGCGTGCGCTTGCCAGACAGACAGAGAAAGACAGAGAGACAGAAAGCGAGAAATCACCCCCCAGGGGGGATGGCCACGCCACAATCCCTTCTCCTCCATTCTCCTCTGAGGATCTTGGGCATGCACGCACGTGTGCCCAGCACGAGTTTAAGCCACCGGGTCCAGGACTTGAACTGTGGTCGACTACATGGGAGTCCAGTGACATAGCCATTACACTAACTGCTGGTCCCAATAAATAATTTTTTAAAGGAAACTTGATACTTTCATGGTGTTAAAGGTGGGAACTTTAGGGAAAGTAAGTGCTTAGGGCAGGTCCCCCAGGATTGACTCCTGGTGGGTTTATAATTAGAGGGAGAAGGGAATGAACACAGAGAGATTTACACTTCTTTTCTCCACAGGGTGATTCCCTGCATGGCCTGGGGACCCCAGCGATAGGAAAACCCACTAGGCATGGCTTCTGGACCCCCTTGGACCTTGAACTTTTAAACCATGAGCCAAATAAATGTCTTTCTCTTAATCTATCCAGGCTCAGGTATCTTTCATTGTTAACAATGGAACAGACTAGAACAAATACTTCATCTGTTTTAAAAATGACAAGAATAGGAGATAATTTTATTCCATTATTGTATTTATAGAAGTATATCAGGGAAAAGGGGCTGTCCTTTTAAAAAATTAAGGGCAGGTCCAGCCCAAGGGCGGTGGTTAGGGTGACCATATCCCACAAGACTGACCACTTGGTTTGAGTCCCAGGCCCAGTGGCTTGGAAAGCACACTGGGTATGTGTGCATGTGTGCCCAAAATCCAGGTGGGAGAGAGAGATGGAGGAAAAGGGATTGTGGTGTGACTATGCCCCACTGGGGTTGTGCTCTCTCCCCTGTTCTCTCTCTCTCTCTCTCTCTCTGTGTCCCTGATGAGCACAGAAATCTTTTGGCAAATTAAAAAGAAAGGAAAATAGGGGCATATTGGATAGAGCGAGTTGAAGAAACCAAACATATGCCCATTTGAAGCTGATACTGTGAAAGTAAATAATGAACTCTTCCTGATTGGAGAAGTACACAATACAGATTCCTGTTAGTGAGGTCATGCAGCAGATGGCTTCAATGTTGCCTGCAAATCGAACTCTGCTCTGTTTCTTCTCAGGGGGCAAGTTATTGATACATCTTTTAATTTCTTCCATGATTTTTCACCTATTCAGGCTTGAGACGTTTTTAAAAGTCAATTTTGATAATATCCCATTTTGATAGTTTCCTAGAAAATTGCTCTTTGTGTGAACATAAAGAAACCTATTTTTCTATGCCTGCCATTTCTTACGTTATTTTGTTCCTGTTTTGTGTATTCAGATCTTTCTCTTTAGTTCATTTTTAGACGTTTATTTAGGGCCAGTTAGGGGCATGGTAGTGAAGGTGGCTGGATCCCACATGGCCAACTAAGTGGTTCAAGTCCTGGACCTGGTGACTTGAAAAACAAACTGGGTGCCTGTGTGTGCATGCCCAAAAATCTGAGAGGAGAATGGAGGAGAAGGGACTGTGGTGTGGCCATCGCCTTGGGATGCTTCTCATTTTTTCTCCCTCTCTCTCTCTCTCCAGGGAGTGCACATACCCTCCAGCAAAAACTTAAAAAATAAAAGTTTATTTATCCCATGAGAGAAAGAAAGAGAAGGAGGGAAA
>NW_006160005.1:3878450-3885509 GCF_000334495.1 Tupaia belangeri chinensis | reverse complement strand
GAGGAGAGAAAAAGAGAGAAAGTAAGAAAGAGAAGGCACCTTCAATGGACTCTTCATGACACAATCCACTCCCAGCCTTGGCCAGCCAGGATCATCGGCAAGCATGCACCAGCCTGCAGAGGGAAGCCCTGGGATACAAAACCAGTACTTTCCACATAAGTCCAGTTGGATTTCCGCTGTGCCACCATCTGGCCCTTTCTCTAGTTCTTTATCATTAATATGAGTGCATGCTTTGTATATTTCATTTGTATTTTGTTTAAGTCAAAATTCTTGAATTAACTAATCTATTCTTTATAATTTATTAACTTCTGCTTTTAACTTTATTATGACTTCCTAATTTTCCAGGATTTATTTAGTGGTAGTCGTCTACATTTTGAGATGATGAGTAATTCATTTGTTTTCATTCATTTTTGTTCAATTTATGACATTTTCTATATATTGGTCAAATTTTGTAAATATCCCAAGGACACTAGAACAAAATGTTTTTGTTTCTTTGTAGGTTAACGATGGAAGTATTTAATTACTGGATACTTCAGGTAATTACATCTTCATGTCCTTTGAATTCTGGATTGCACAAGAAATATTCCCCTTATAAATTATGTTTTTGAATTTTTTCCTTCAATTCTCTTTTTGCTTTAAAATGACTTATCACTTGGATTCTGTACAACCTTTGCTTTTTCTAAGTTTGCATCACTTGGTGCTTTGTGGATGCTGCTATTTTAATCTTTTTTTTTTTTATGAGAGGTTGTTTTTTTTTTTTTCTTTTTTTGCTATAGGGCGCGTGCGCTTGCCAGACAGACAGAGAGAGACATAGAGACAGAAAGCGAGAAATCACCCCCCAGAGGGGATGGTCACGCCGCAATCCCTTCTCCTCCATTCTCCTCTCGGGATCTTGGGCACACACGCACACGCGCCCGGCGTGAGTTTTAAGCCACCAGGTCCGGGATGCGAATCACGGTCGACTATGTGGGAGTCCAGTGACATAGCCATTACGCTAACTGCTGGTTCCCTGCTATTTGAATCTCAATTTTAATATTTTTAGAATACTTATGTTGTAGGTGTATATCTTCTAGGTACCATAAACTAGACTTTATTTCTTGAATCATTCTGAAAGTCTGCATTTTGATAAAGGAATCAGACCTGCTTATCTTTGTCTCATACCTGATTTGTCTACATTGGTGTCGTAATTATTTTGGTTTTTGCCTTTAATATGTTTGTTGTTGTTTGTTTTACTTCACATCATTACAATTATGGGGCCATGTGTTTTTTTTTTTTTCTTTTTTTCCCTTGATGGTGTTCAATTTAGCCCTAAGGTAATTACAACTGATTTATGAATATTGTCAAGCCTATATACTTTATGTAATTATTGCAGCCAATAATGAAGCAGTACCTAACGACTTAGTACATGATTTATACCTAATAATGTATTATGTTGTCAGAAAAGTCACGACATATTTTTCTATGCAAAAGTGCGTCATGACTTTGCTGACGTCTACCTATCACAATAAGGTAAGGAGGAAAAATATAGTGCATCCTTATGACTCCTCTGCTTTTCCTTCCAGATGTACCTGTATGCTGTCAAACATCTTGCTCTAATGTTGGTAAGTGATTATCTCTACTTTGTGCTTTTTATTTTGTTTCCAAGAGTCATGGAGTTTGCATGCTCTTTTTGACTTCATTGAGAATAATTAGGCCCGTGTGTTTAAGTTGTTTCCATGTTCACCGCCAGCATCACAGTCTTCTCTGATCAACTCTTTTGACTCGCTTAGTAGTTGTCCGATAAACATCTTAGAGCACTTTTTTTTAGGCTAAAAATACAATTTATTTTAGGGATTTTTACATATCTGAAAGTCTTCATATTGCTCTGGAAACTACATAACACCCTGGCAGGCCTGTTTTTGGAGCAAAACCCTCCCCTCTACTGTGCAATTGCCACTTTCTGGCATTGACACAACCTTATGTTGTATGTTGTGGAGAACATGCAAACCTAATGTGTGCTCTTTGTAGATAGGGTTTTTTTTTTTCTTTTTTGGAGGGCGTTTTGCTATAGGGCACATGCATTTGCCAGACAGATAGAGAGAGACAGAGAGACAGAAAGTGAGAAATCACCCCCCAGGGGGGATGGCCATGCCGCAATCCCTTCTCCTCCATTCTCCTCTCAGGATCTTGGGCACGCACACACATGCGCCCGGCATGAGTTTAATCCATGGGGTCTGGGACTCAAAGCGCAGTCGACTACATGAAAGTCCAGTGATATAGCCATTACGCCGACTGCTGCTCCCAATAGTTTTTGTTGTTGTTGTTTTATAAATTCCTTGCCTGGACATCTGAAGAATTCTTTCTTTATCCTTGAGATTAAAAAAAAAAAAATCACTAACAATCACTGTGTGTTGGTTGCTTTTAATTAATTATGCCTAGGGAGCTCATTCTATCTACCTGTTAGATCTTTCTAAATTCAGGTATGTTTTCTTCTGCTACATCCTATTTTATACACACACACACATACAGACACACACACACACAGTTATATATATTTTACATAATTTATATATTATTATGAAGTCACAATTACTGCCAAAAAGAAAGAGAAATCACTCCCTGAGGGGATGGGCATGCTTCAATCCCTTATCCTCTATTCTTTTCTTGGCATTTTAGGCATGCAGGCACAACCCAAAACCGGCATGTTCTCAGGCCACCAGATATGGGACTCAAACCAGTCAGTTGGCCATGTAAGAACCAGCTACCCTAATCTCCAAACCAACTGCTAGCCCTTTTATCCTTCGTACTGATTTAATTTCTTTTTTTAAAAAAAAACAAAAACAAAAAAAACCACTTTTATTTAAGCCCAGCCATGGCCACATGCACTGGTAAGATGCTCTGCTCTAGAGGCTGGCATGGGTTTGTTTCCTGGTGCAACCCAAACGTCAGGCATGATTCCAGGTGTGCCTGGAATCACAGTAACTTGGAAAGGCTGATGTAGGAGGACTGCAAGCTTGAGGCTGGCCTGGGTAAAACCTGTCTTTGAAGAAAAAAGTGTTTCAATTCAGAATTCTCTATAACTCTAAGTTGATTTTCCCCCTTATTTTCTTTTCCTTCCTTTCTTTCTTTCTTTCTTTCTTTCTTTCTTTCTTTCTTTCTTTCTTTCTTTCTTTCTTTCTTTCTTTCTTTTCTTTTTTTCCTGCCATTGGGCATGTGCACTCACTAGAGAGAGACAGAGAGAGGGCAAGCGAGAAATCACATTCCCCGGGGGAAATGGTCGCACCGTAGCCTCTTCTTCTCTGTTTCTCTCTTGGGATTTTGGGCACGCATATACCAGAGTGATCTGCAAGCCGCTGTATGTGGGATTTGATGGACAGTCATGTGGGAATGCAGCGCCTTAACCATCATGTCTGCTGGCCCCTCTATATTGAGTTTTATTTTCTGAGCACAAATGTCTTTTCTCTGACCACTTCACTTCTTAGTCCTTGTGCTCTAGCCTTTCAAGAGCATCTCCAGCTTGTCTTTCACATCTCTGTTGATATTTTTTTTAAATCCATTTTGTTCTTTGCTACTTCCAGTGCCATTTCCAAAGAAGAAATAAAACTGTCATTGTAGATGACAGTATTATCTATGTTGAAAATCTGAAAGAACTGACAAACTCCTAGAACCAGTAAGTGATTATAAAAAGGTTGCAGGATACAAGATTAATATACAAAATTCAATTACTCCTAGCAACAGAGAAGTAGAATTTGAAAGTAAAAACATAATACCATTTACATTAGCACTTCCCAAAATGAAATACTTAGGCATAAATCTAACAAAATACATGTGTAATATCTATGTGAAAAAAACCTACAAAATCCTCATGAATGAAATCAAAGAATAACCAAATAAAGTGAGAAATAGCCCATGATTGTGGATAGTAAGACTCAGTATTGTCAAAAAGTCAATTTTTCTCAACTTGATCTATAGATTCAATCCCGATCCAAATCCCAGCAAGTTATGTTGTAGATATTGTGGATATTGATGTGGTGATTACAAATTTTATATGAAGACACAAAAGACCTAGACTAGACAACACAACATGGAATAGAACAAAGCTGAAGGACTAACACTACCTGACTTCAGTATTTACTATAAAGCTACACTAATTAAGTGTGATATTGGTGAAAGAACAGACAAATGAGGAAAGAGAATCACATAGGTATACTAGGTCATTGGGAAAGTCATGACGTATCTTTCTATGTTTTTTTTTAAGCAAAAATACATCATGACTTTCTCAATGACCCAGTAGTTCCTTAAAAGATAGGCTAGAAGCCTTAACAGACACCTCACCAAAGAAAATATACATATGGCAAATTAGCAAATGAAAAGATGCTGTACATTATATGCCATCAGGGAAATGCAAATTAAAACAACAATGAGATTCTAACACATGTCTAGTAGAATGTCCAAGACCCAGAACACTGATGCCAAATGCTGGCAACATTATAGAGCAATGGAAACTTTCATTCATAGCTATTGGAAATGCAAAATGTTACAGAGACTTTGGAATACAGTTTAGTGGTTTCTGATGAAACTAAACATACTCTTAGTATACAATCCCACAATCAAATTCTTTGGTATTTACCCAAAGGAGGAGAAAACTTATGTCCACATAAAAACAAAACATAACAACATAGTATTTAGAGAAGTTTAGTAATAATTTCTAAAACTTGGAAACAATCAATCAAGATGTCCTTCAGCAGATAAATGGATAAATAAACTGTATACATCCAGATAACAGAATATTACTACATACACACAAGGAGCTATCATGCCATGAAAAGACATGGAAGGAACTTAAAAGCATATTTAGCCAAGTGAAAAAAGCCAATCTGAAAAGACTGCATATTATATGATTCCAACTATATCAATTCTAGAAAATGCAAAACTACGGAGACAAGTAAAAATATTAATGCTTTGGATCAGAAGGGGACAACGAATAGGTAGAAAACAGGATTTTTAGGAGAATGAAAATACTCTGATACTATAGTGATGGATACCTATATTAAACATTTATACCAACCTATAGAATGGACAACAGTAAGAGTAAACCCTAATATAAACTATGGACTCTGGGAAATAATGATATATCAATGTGGGTGTATCAATTGTAATAAACGAACCACTCTGGTAAGGGATATTGATAGGGACTATATCGAGAATCTCTGCACTTCCTGTTAATTTTGCTGTGAACCTAAAATCTCTAAAAAAAAAAAAAGTATTAAAAAAATGAAACTTTTTAGGGCACAGTGCTAGTTACAGGGTCCCCTCACTGTGACTTTATTCCAGGTGTTCGAACAGACTCAATAGTCCGTCTAGGTCCCAGCCATGAGCTAAAAACCAGCTAGCAAGTAGATTGCAGACTGTAGTAGATGCTACAGAAGATATCCTACGGGTCAAGCACCATTACATTTGATAGAGATCAGCAAAAAATTCCTCTGAGCAGAAGACATTTGAGCAAAGACATGAAAGATAAGAGGGAACTTATTAGAAAACAGAAATGAGGCCAGCATGTTGGAGCAGAGGGATGCATGCTGGTATCTTCCATCAGCTCTCCAAATCTAGAATTACCTTCTCCTCTCTGTTTATCTCAAGATCCCTGACCCTCTGGTTTAACAGGAAACATGAGCAGTAGATTGGTGGCTGGGTGGATAAGGAGGTCACCTAAACTATGTATTCTTGCAGCTCCTACTCACCTGGGTTGCTCCTGTATGTGGAGTTCCTATATTTTCTCTGGGTTCTGGAACCTACCCCTCTTTGTACCCCTGTAGGCTGGGAATTGTGACAACCCCACTGTGCAGCCCCAGGGACTGCACTGTGTCTTGCTAGTCCCCCAACCTATTTTCACTCTAGGTTCCATTGCTTCCTGTCAGGATAGACTATGCATTACATGGCATTACACACTTGTCAGGGCAAAATGAGATGATTACCCTATGCCCTACCCACACACACTGCTTGGATGCTGAGTAATGACTTTGGTGCTTACTGAATTGAATTGCCATCTCCTTCACATCCGCTCTGTTCCTTCTCATCTTGTTGTACCTGCTATTGATGGAGACTGAGGAGGAATACCCACTCGCCTGGAAGGCTGTATCCTGACTGTTCCTAAGAAGTGTGTGTCATCATCCTTGTGAAAGAGGATCAAAACAGATGGGATTTAGGGTGGCCTTCAGGTCCTCTTGAGGGGAACATTATTCCTAAGTGAGAGAAGGCTGAAGGGCATCAGCAGTTTTCTGTATGTGCCTCTAGGGAATGATACATGTAGGAATGCTCTCTAGACATGCTCCTGATCTCTTCTTATAGGTATGCATAACTATCATTGGAAAAACGGGACGTTCAGGGGAGGAAACAGCAGAGGGACTCTAAGTTGGTTCAGTGGTATGAACAATGCTAAGATCATTAGAAGCTTCTCTCTGACTCCAAACCCAAGGAGTTAGTTTGTTCAGGCTAGTCTAACAAACTATGGCAGCTTGGGTGGCTTCAGCAACAGAAATTTATCTTCTCACAGTTCTGGAAGCTAGAAGTACAAGATCAAGGTACCATCAGGACTGGTTTCTTTTATGGGCTTTGTCATTGTCTCTTCTCTGAGCATGTGCAGAGAGGGAGCCTTCTGGTGTCTCTTCTTAAAAGGACACTAATTCTATAGGGTTAGGACCCCATCCTTATGACCTTATTTAACCTTGACTCCTTCCTTAAAGATTTTATTTCCAGGTACACTCACATTGAGAGTTAAAGGTTCAACATATGAATTTTAAGGGGGACACAGTTTCATCCATAACAAGGAAGAAATTCAGGGTTGGATGGTCTGTTACTGAGGCAGATGAGAGCTCGGAGGAGAAAATTTCTTTCTCATGTGCACTTTGGTTTAGAGTAGAAGCTCTCCTGGCAATAGGGAGAAGTAGAGAGAAAGGGGAAAGATCAGCACTTGAGAGGGGGGTCCAGGATGGAAGATCAAGATGGAGGATGTCTTGTATGAGGCCCATTTAGATCGAATGAACCATGCCCATAAGCTAGCAGGAAACCCTCCATTCCTGC
>NW_006160005.1:3870215-3878413 GCF_000334495.1 Tupaia belangeri chinensis | reverse complement strand
CCTGCTGCTTTCATTTTTATATGGCATATTCTTTTCCTAGTGCTGCTGTGAAAAATTACCATGAACTCAATGGCTTAAAACAGCATAAATTTATTACCTGATAGTTCCAGAGATCAGAAATCTGAAATGGATCTCACCAAGCTTAAATCATGGTATCAGCAGGGTTGTGTTCCTTCTGGAGGCTTAGGGAGAATCTATTCTCTTGCACTAGAAGCTGCCTGCACTCCTGGATCTTGGCCCTTCATTGTCCAAGTCAGCAGTGCAGCATCTTCCAATTTCTCTGTCGGACTCACATCGTCCTTTCTCCATGTCATACGGAGCCTGTGATTATATTGAGCCTGCCCAGATAATCCAAGATGATCTTCAAATCTATCTCCATTGCCATGTGAAGTATACCATATTCATAAATTCTGAGGATTCAGATGTGGACATTTTGGGGCCATTACTTTACCTACCACAGGGGGCTCACTCCACTATGCTAGAAGCTGCCTTCTGTCCTTGGAAAGGCACTGGACCGTAAGAGTCATCTTCAGAGGAACGGGTAGAAGCCACAGCATCCAGATCAGGATGGAATGTTGATTGAGGCCTCTTTAGGAATAGTCTGTCCTGCTCAGGTGGGATTGGAAAGGAAGGGAAGACAGTGGGTGTGCGGTGGCATTTGACAGCAGTTGCTCTCCCCCAGCTCCCCAGTCTTAGCATCTGTCTCAGAGGGTTGGCTTCCCATGCTATGGTCAAATACACTCTCAGCCCTAAAATTCAAGTACACTCAGCCAGATGTTCAGAGCTGTCTGGACTGTGCAGGTTCTGACCCCAGTGGTCCTCTGTAGAAAAATAGTGGGCTTAAGAGGGTGCCTCTGTCCCCCTCCCCATGAATGTGACCTAAATTCTAGACAAGAGCCTCAAGGGAGGGAGATGTTGGATGGTTTTGTGATTGTGGCTCATGAAATCATGCTGTTCTTTCTCCATTTTCTTTTTATTTATTTATCTTATTTTAATTCTTCCATGAGAGAGAGACAGAGACCCTCCAACAGGGTCCCTATGCTATGATACACCTCCAACCTCAGCCAGCCTGGATTACAGGTATGTGCATGTCTGCTGTGCTCAGCGAGGTCCTGAGATGTGAATTCAGGACCTTTCTTGTACGGGCCAGTTGTGTCACCACTATGCCATTGTCTGGCTCCTCCTTTTTCCTTGTAAAAGGAACAGTGGACTTAGAGCTTCTCCCTTTTGGAAGTCAGTCTTGGATTAGCCTCCATGCTGACAAATCCAAGCACTGCCCTGTGTCTCTCCAGGAATAATGCTAATGTACCACAGCCTCCTTTCTCCTAAGATTCCTGAGCGGCTGAAAACCAGCCTCCAGACCCCCCCAGTTCTCAGATGAAGCACAGTAACCCACTTTTTCACAAGCCTGAGCAGGCAGGCTGTACCCTGGAGGATGCCTCTGGCTGATTCTATCCTCGTTTATAAAATTGGGGCCTTGTCAGTGCACAGCCTGTCCCTTGGTAACCTAGCTAGGATACTCAAAGCAGACAGGAACTGTGGCTGTACCCTACCTTAGGATAAGAGAGACAATTTATGGAACCCAGGTACACAGTGTTTCAGAAAAGCAAGGAATATTGAAGAACGGGTTTCAAGGAAAAAGCTGGCCTGGGTGTGGGGTGGAGGTGGGAAGAGAGGCCAGAGGGAAATGTCAGTGAGTAGGCAAAGAATGGAAACAGACCTAGGAGCAGAGAGCAACGGAGTGAATAAACTCATCTCCCAAAGTTGTTGAATTAGGGAAATTAAAAATATAAATTAAATAATGCATCTGTTCTCTGAGGTCCCTTCCAGCTTTAAAATTTTTATGCTTCCATAAGCTTTCAGGGAAAAGAATAAACGAACCACTAATATCAAAGAGATTTTGAAAGCTTTAAAGGTTTTAGAAGCTGAATGTAACAAGAGCAAGGAGGTTTGCTGCACAGGCTAGAAGGCCTAGAGGGAAAAGTGAGTGTTTGGTTCTCCGTTATCTGAATGGAAGCTTATCCAAAGCAGACTCTGCTTTCAGGCACTTACACTGGATCTCCTCTGCCGTCTTAAGCCCTCAGAACAGGGATATTGTTTCCCTCTTACATCAACAAGAGCTGCTTTAATCCATCATGTATTTCCACTCCCCAAAGACGTGAGGACTAGTCAAGAGGGAGTGAACGGCTTTCTGGCTTCCCCGTTGGTACCCCTGACGAGGGCCATCCTGCTGTAAGCTGAGGCTTTAAAGTGCATTCAATATGACAATGAGGGAGTGGGTCTCTCTCTCACCCCACTTTCCTCTAGTTTTTCTTCTTTTATGTGGGAACAGAGCCATCCTGGCATGTCTTTTTGCTATCTAAGAAATAACAGAAGAGATTTAGAAGTCTGTGACATATATGGGAGGGGGGTCTTCAAAAAGTCCATAGAAAATGTGTATTCTGGGCAATGCACATTATAAAAAAGCTATACATGGGCTTCCTTTTTTTTTTTTGCACCAAAATAAAACTCATACTTTAATTCCATTTTCCATGAACTTTTTGTAGTCCCCTTGTACTGTCTTACTGATGCTCTATGACCATTGTCATACTAAGGTCAAAGGGACAGAAATTAGAGGTGATCTTTAAAATCTATTAAGTTGAGGGCAGTGATGGTAATTTCTTAAAGTTGCACATGAACTATCTCCCACATAGTTATCAATGTCTGTTCATCATTATAACTCTAGGGTCAAGAGCGGGACCTAGACACAGTGGATATACACAATCAAGATTCATTGAGTGAATGAATGAATACTTTGTATTCATAGGCACTAACTTTGACAGTTTGTGAATAAATTCATCTTTTAAAAGAAGTTTATTTATCCCTTCCATAAACAATAGAGGGGAAGACAGTATCCCCTTCAGGGTCTTGATGCCATGATTCACCCCCAAGTCTTCAACCAGTCCCAAATCATGGGCACATACATGCCTGGTACACAGACTTGCACTGGGAATCTTCCCATGTGGGATCATCTTGCAGAGCATTGATTTTTACTGTGTACCCCTATCTGGCCCTGAATGAATTTATCTTGGTAATGTTCCCTATAAAGTCAATAAATGTAGTGATAGGGATATTCCATGTTAAAGACAAATTCATAATTTCAAAGCTTCCAATGAAAGACCCAGAGCTGGGTCAGCCCATGGCATGGTGGTTAAGATGGTTGAATTTCACATGGCTGACAGCACAGTTTGAATCCAGACCTGGTGGCTTGTAAAACATTCAGGCGTTTGCATGTGCATGCCTAAAATCCTGAAGGGAGAAATGGAGGAGACAAGATTGTGGCATGACCATCCCTCATTGGGAATGCTTTCTCACTTTTCCTTTCATTCTTTCTTTTTATCCCCACAGTGAGTACACATGCCCTCGAGCAAATTGGAAAAAGAAAAAGAAAAAAAGAGAGAGGGAAGAAAGAAAAAGAGAAAGGAAGAATGAAAAGAAGAAAAAGAAAGAAACAAAAAGAGATCCAGAACCATCGCCCTTTGTTAAACAGGTTTAACATGTGGATATGCAAAAAGTAGGACTAGGTGGGACAGATGGGCATGAGTAGAGAGCAAACCTGGTCTGTAAAAGGCATCAGTAAGCAGAAAGGAGGAGGCTCAGAGGAAAGCACAGGCTGTGAGAGAAGTCCCTGTGGGAGGCAGTAAGCAACACATTTCTAGGATCAATGACGTTCAATAACAATTTTGGAATTTTCTTCTGATCTCTGCTTTTATTCTATTCTTTGAATCCCAAATTTTCAGAAAAAGTGCTTATAAAAATATAAGTCTTTGTAAGGTCAATAGAAAAGGAGGAAGAATGGGGTCTGGGATGTTAATCTGGAGAAAGGGGACGACTGACTAAGGTGCAAGACTGGTTATGGACAGGCATATGGAGTCATAAAGTGTAGTGTGTCTTGAGAGTGACTAGGGACAAACACACTACACTGGGGGCAGGCTAAATAATGGTCCTTCTTTTTATTTATTTATTTATTTGGAGAGTTTTTTGCTATAAGGCACGTGTGCTCACCAGAAAGACAGAGTGAGACAGAGAGACAGAAAGTGAGAAATTACCCACCAGGGGGGATGACCACACAGCAATCCCTTCTCCTCCATTCTCCTCTCAGGATCTTGGGCACACACGCACACAGGCCTGGCGTGAGTTTAAGCCACCGGGTCCAGGACTTGAACCGCAGCTGACTACATGGGAGTCCAGCAACACAGCCATTACTCCAACTGCTGGTCCCCAATAATGGCCCTTCTTAAAGGTCCCTGAAGTATGTGAATGTGTTCCTTCCACAGCCAAAGGGACAGTATGAAGATGTGATTAAATTAAGGATCTTGATATGGGAAGATTATCCTAGACTCTTTTGGTGGCCAGTTCAACTACAGGACCCAAATAAGAGAAAGCAGGAGGGTCTGAGTCAGAAAAACTGTGAGAATGGAAGCAGAGGTTGGAATGATGAAGCTATGAGCCAAGGAATGCAGGAGTCTTCTAGAAATTGGAAAAGGCCAGGAAAGGGATTCTCACAGAAAGCCTTCACAAAGAACATGACCCTGTAGACACCTTAATTTCAGCCCAGTAACATCCATTATGGCCTTCTAACTTCAAGAACTGTCAGATAATAAATTTGTGTTTTCAGTCTGTAAATTTGTGGTAATTTGTTACAGCACCAACAGCAAACTAGTACAATACCTTTGTATTGTGTTAGAGAATCAGAAGAAACCCAGTTCTTTTTTTTTTTTGGAGAGGTTTTTTTGTTTGTGTGTTTTGTTTTTTTGCTATAGGGTGCGTGCGCTCGCCAGACAGACAGAGAGAGACAGAGAGACAGAAAGTGAGAAATCACCCCCCAGGGGGAATGGCCACGCTGCAATCCCTTGTCCTCCATTCTCCTTTTGGGATCTTGGGCACGCACACACACGTGCCCAGTGTGAGTTTTAAGCCACCAGGTCCAGGACGCGAACCACGGTCGACTACATGGGAGTCCAGTGACATAACTATTACGCTAATTGCTGGTCCCAAGAAACCCAGTTCTTGAAAGAAGGGAATCAGAAAAGTTCAGATGAATAGATATGTGGGAAGTGGTGACTTTTGATCATCTGAACGTTCTAGTTCTGTCATAGGAGGTTATAGGTAGTTCATTATGACTTCTCTTTCCCCATCTTATCTGTTTAACAAGGGAACCATGAAAAAGCTGGGGGAGATGGGGGCTGGAGGAGATGGAAACTGTCCTTCACAAATACTCAACTCTGGTCCCTTCCATCAGCCATCCAGTATCAAGATCCCATGTAGAAAAGGATCGATGGGCAGGTTCTATGATTAGACAGCTAAGTAGAAGGCAGATCCTTAAATTGGAAAGCTGGGTGGAGCCTTCCTTCAGGATTGCCATTTCACAGATGGACTGAGGTTCAGAAAATTGACTTATCCAAGGATAAAGAGTTAATATAGGGATAAATGGAATCATAACTTTAGACTTCTGATTTCCAAGTCTGTGCCCTTTGCTCTAGAAATATCCTTGCAAAGACCCGAGCCCTTAGTATTGGGCTGTCTCACTCAACTGCAGGCAATGTTTTGCTGAAATGAACAGGTAAATGAGGCAGCCAGTAGTGCTCCTGGGATTGCCTGGGATCCAATGGCCATCTAGTTACCTCTCCTTCATGGTGGCAGACCCTTGGGGACATTGGAATGGGTGTCCACGTCTGAGTAGGTCATTCCAGGACAGTGGATCTGGGCTGTGGGAACTGGGTTCCCTACCTCTCCTAAACACCCTTTACCACCAGAGTTGCCATCACCCCAGTGGGGCACCCTGGGGGATCTTTGTGGGGCTGTTTGTCTTCTCTAACAGTAGTTTCCCCTTCCTCAAATTTGCTTATCCTGCATGGCCTATTTAACATCTAACATTTAACATTCCTTCCTGGCCAACACCCATGGACTAGGGTTTCTCTGTTGGTGGAGTCTAAGAACCATCAGACTCCACATCTACATTCTTGGATTGATGATAGTGTGTCCTCCTGTTCTCCGGATGTTTGCATCCATCCATTCTTGTGTTCCATAGTCTTCTGAGCACTGCTGTGTAGGCAGAGAGTGTCAAACCCTGGACCATGCATCCCAATCCAGGCCTGTAGACATGTGACAAAGGCTGCTGAAGTGCTCTCAGCATCAAAGTGGAAGAAGGAAGTCCTGAGGAACCCCCTCACCTACGGCCCCTTCCTAGTACTTCACTTTATAAGAACCTTCTTTGAGTTTTTAGCACTGGGTTTAAGATGGTAGTGGAGACAACATTTCTGCTATTAGGAGAGTTGAGTGCAACAATGTCAATATGACTGTTCACAAGTGCTCAATTCTCAAAGAACATTTCTTCTAGCGCCAGGGAGAAAAGTATGAGGTTGCTTTTGTGACAGACGCCCCCACAGATGAGCAAGGTGTGCCCTTGTGAGTAGCATGGCAAGCTGGCCCAAGGTGAAGCTTAGCTTTGGAGCAGTGCCATCCATGTTGTTCCTCCACAAAGCACAGGTCTTCCATAGAGAAGGGAGGGCATGCTGGATTCTGAGGTACTGGGCACCAAAGGAGAGAGGCTGAGGTGGTCGTGTGTGGGAAGGGTGCGACCAGGCAGAGGTAGGTCAGGATGTGAGTGGAGGCGTGTGGCATTACTCCAACATCCTAGAGAAGTTTTCATACCTCATCCAAGTAGGCAGCTGGGGTCTGTCTCTGAGGGCAACAGACAAAATAGCTTTCTAAGTCTAAGGGACTTGTTTCTAAGGTCATTCCAATATGTCAGCTCCCTGGGTCTCCCAAGTACTTCTTCCCACTCTTTAGCCGAGGGCCATACCCTCTTCCTCACTCACATGCCAGAGCCTTTCACTGGAGGCTGAGAAGGCAGAGCAGTGTGTATAAGGATATGAGCAGGGATCTGTTCAACACAGTGGAGAAAGCCCAACAAGTAAATACTCATTGGGGAAACCAGGAAACACTCCTTGAAAAATTAACAGTGTGGCTATAAGTCATCCTCTTAGCTTAGTGAAATGTTTTAAAATATGTATTAAGTACTTATTGTATTCAGGGTATAGTGGATAATAAAAAATGCTTTATGTGACCTGGTTCCTGTCCTCCAGGGCTTGATAATCTAATATAGGACATAAGCTATATATATATGCAAACAGTAACAATGCAAGGCTGAATATGTGAGGGATAATGAATATTAAAACAATTTAAAAGAGAGATGCCCCTGTTATAGTCAAGGCTTCCTGGAGTGGTGGCCTTTACAGTAAGTTGTGAATGCCTTGTAGGATTCAGTCAGCTGGTGGAGGGAGTAGAGAGGGCAAAGGGGAAAGAGGGAAGGGACATAGTATGTTGGGGAGATGGAGAGTGGATTGTTGGGCCAGAGCCTTTGAAGCATGAAGCTGGAACAGTCAGTAGAGGCCAAGTGGTTAAAGACTTTGAGTTGTTGGCCTGAGGAAATTAATCTTTTGGTAAATAAGGGAGAAAAGCTGAAAATATATGGGAAAAGCAGAAACACAATCAGGGTGGCAGCTTTCTGGTTATTTCAATGAACAGCAGGAACCTGGTACTTAGAAAGAGGATTTCTTTTTTGGCTTGATTGCTTTCTTTGCCTGGGAGTATACGGGGCCTTCCTGCACTGTGGGACTCTGACCTTCTTTGGCTCTCTGCTCCAGGGAGCCTGACATGTTCATTTCAGGGAACGGAGCATGAGACAGGGACCTGTGTGGATAGTAAAGCTGTCACCGGGCAGACGTTGGCCAGTTTTACGTCATGCTGCACCTTCCCTAAGAACAATACGCAAGGCTAACTCAGGCAGGCTGAGAAATGAAATCTTTCTCCAGCCCCCAGAATCTACAAGAAACATGTTTTTCTTTGGGTAATGGGGCTAGGGCCCAGGGGGGATGGGTACTGAGCCAATTTTATGATGTTAACAATTAAGTGACTCCAAATGGAAGTGGGAGAGGATCTAATGATCATTTGACTTACAGTGTATTGTGTATTTAGGCAAAATGTCCTGCACAAACTTAAATTCAAATCCCTTTACCAGGGAACCAGCAGTTAGCGTAATGGCTATGTCGCTGGACTCCCACGTAGTCGACTGCGGTTCGTGTCCTGGACCCGGTGGCTTAAAACTCACGCCGGGCGCGTGTGCGTGCATGCCCAAGATCCTGAGAGGAGAAGGG